>NW_027310087.1:2500-12500 GCF_047496795.1 Chiloscyllium punctatum | reverse complement strand
GCTAAGGCAAGGTTCTGTGCCCTCCACCCTCATCGCAACACCCATGGGAGCCTCCGGTCGTCAATAGACCGCCGCACCGGCCTCTGACTGACTCTCAGAATGGACGGAAAGAGCCGGGTAAGCCTTTCAAAAGATTCGACCACGTGCCGAAAACTTTAGACTTCCGTGAGCTCTCCGGCTTGCACCGAGACCCGAAGTCGACGTGCTAAGCACCACGGGACCCCTTTCGCCTGCAGGTCCCGAGCCGCCTTTATTTGCTGTTACGAGCATCGTGTGCCCCATACCTGCGTGACGAGCACCGCAGGGCGGCAGAGCCATCGCACTTGGCCGGGTGGCAGAGGAGGACCAGACTATTCACAGATAGCGGCCCAACGACTCCCAGAGCCGGTCGTGCGGCGCGCGAGGTCTGCTGTCATCACAAGAGGCTTTAGGGAGTGCTCAGGCAAGGGTCAGCCCGCAGCCTTCCTGGCAACACCCAGGGGAACCAGGCCACTCGCGTCTCTCGCCTTCATTTTCGACACGAGCGCCTGCGGAGGGCCACCACCCCCTCCGATTGTCAAGAGACCTCCGCACCGGCCTCTGACTTACTCTCAGAATGGACGGAAAGAGCCGGGTAAGCCTTTGAAAAGATTCGACCACGTGCCGAAAACTTTAGACTTCCGTGAGCTCTCCGGCTTGCACCGAGACCCGAAGTCGACGTGCTTAGCACCACGGGACCCCTTTCGCCTGCAGGTCCCGAGCCGCCTTTTATTTTTGTTACGAGTATCGTGTTCCCCAAACCTGGGTGACGAGCACCGCAGGGCGGCAGAGCCATCGCGCTTGTCCGGGTGGCAGAGGAGGACCAGACTATTCACAAATAGCGGCCCAACGACTCCCAGAGCCGGTCGTGCGGCAGGCGAGGTCTGCTCTCATCACAAGAGGCTTTAGGGAGTGCTCAGGCAACGGTCAGCCCGCAGCCTTCTTGGCAACACCCAAGGGAACCAGGCCACTCGCGTCTCTCGCCTTCATTTTGGACACGAGCGCCTGTGGAGGGACGGCCGGAGTCAACGTGGGGTTTGCCCGCCCTCCAATAGTGTCAAAAGACCGCCGCACAAGTCTCTGACTGACTCTTAGAACAGACAGAAAGAGTTTGTCAAATCTGTCAAAAAATTGACAAAGTGTCAAAAATTCGACTTCCAAGAGCTCTCCGGCATGCACTCATACCTGTCATTAAAGTGCTATGCCCGTGGAACCGTTTTTCGGATGCCTTTCAGAACGGTCCCGCGCCGCCATTTTGTTCTAAAAATCGTGTTCCCATATATCTCCGGGTACCCCGCCAACCTCACTGCGGAAAAACTACAAGTGGCACTGAATGGGTCTGAATTCCAAATTTGACTGCATCGGTCTGGAACTCGGTCCGGTCAAAACCGTTTGGATTTTTCTCGGTCCGGACTTCCGCGACAGACAAAGTTAAAGTTTTCGGGCTGCAGGCACAAAACGACAGCTGGCCATTTGCCGGGCTCAATTCACCCAATTCCTCCGGCACTTCGGAGCACATGTTCGGTGTAAGTTTGCGAATCTTTCCCGATGCTGCAGCATTTTCCTCCGCTGACACTTAGAATATTTTTCACACTTTGCTGAAAATTTTTCTAAGTGTTTTTTTCCAAGTTTTCCTGGTTACTGATTTCTTCTTTTTAAACATTTTTCTAAGTTTTCTGGTTACTGATTTTCTTCTTTTTAAACATTTTTCGCAGTTTGTCTGGTTACTGATTTCTTCTTTTTAAACATTTTTCGCCGTTTTTCTGGTTACTGATTTCTTCTTTTTAAACATTTTTCGCCGTTTTTCTGGTTACTGATTTCTTCTTTTTAAACATTTTTCTAAGTTTTTCTGGTTACTCATTTCTTCTTTTTAAACATTTTTCTAAGTTTTTCTGGTTACTGATTTCTTCTTTTTAAACATTTTTCTAAGTTTTTCTGGTTACTCATTTCTTCTTTTTAAACATTTTTCTAAGTTTTTCTGGTTACTCACTTCTTCTTTTTAAACATTTTTCTAAGTTTTTCTGGTTACTGATTTCTTCTTTTTAAACATTTTTCGCCGTTTTTCTGGTTACTGATTTCTTCTTTTTAAACATTTTTCTAAGTTTTTCTGGTTACTCATTTCTTCTTTTTAACATTTTTCGCCGTTTTTCTGGTTACTGATTTCTTCTTTTTAAACATTTTTCTAAGTTTTTCTGGTTACTGATTTCTTCTTTTTAAACATTTTCTAAGTTTTCTGGTTACTCATTTCTTCTTTTTAAACATTTTTCTAAGTTTTCCTGGTTACTCATTTCTTCTTTTAAACATTTTTCTAAGTTTTCCTGGTTACTGATTTCTTCTTTTTAACATTTTTCGCAGTTTTTCTGGTTACTGATTTCTTCTTTTTAAACATTTTCTAAGTTTTTCTGGTTACTGATTTCTTCTTTTTAAACATTTTTCTAAGTTTTTCTGGTTACTCACTTCTTCTTTTTAAACATTTTTTCTAAGTTTTTCTGGTTACTCACTTCTTCTTTTGAAACATTTTTCTAAGTTTTTCTGGTTACTGATTTCTTCTTTTTAAACATTTTTCTAAGTTTTTCTGGTTACTGATTTCTTCTTTTTAAACATTTTTCGCAGTTTGTCTGGTTACTGATTTCTTCTTTTTAACATTTTTCGCCGTTTTTTCTGGTTACTGATTTCTTCTTTTAAACATTTTTCTAAGTTTTTCTGGTTACTCACTTCTTCTTTTTAAACATTTTTCTAAGTTTTTCTGGTTACTGATTTCTTCTTTTAAACATTTTTCGCAGTTTTTCTGGTTACTGATTTCTTCTTTTTAAACATTTTTCTAAGTTTTCCTGGTTACTGATTTCTTCTTTTTAAACATTTTTCGCAGTTTTTCTGGTTACTGATTTCTTCTTTTTAAACATTTTTCTAAGTTTTTCTGGTTACTCACTTCTTCTTTTTAACATTTTTCTAAGTTTTCCTGGTTACTGATTTCTTCTTTTTAAACATTTTTCGCAGTTTGTCTGGTTACTGATTTCTTCTTTTTAAACATTTTTCGCAGTTTTTCTGGTTACTGATTTCTTCTTTTTAAACATTTTTCTAAGTTTTTCTGGTTACTCACTTCTTCTTTTATAACATTTTTCTAAGTTTTCCTGGTTACTGATTTCTTCTTTTTAACATTTTTCTAAGTTTTCCTGGTTACTGATTTCTTCTTTTTAAACATTTTTCTAAGTTTTCCTGGTTACTGATTTCTTCTTTTTAAACATTTTTCTAAGTTTTTCTGGTTACTCATTTCTTCTTTTTAAACATTTTTCGCAGTTTTTCTGGTTACTGATTTCTTCTTTTTAAACATTTTCCTAAGTTTCCTGGTTACTGATTTCTTCTTTTTAAACATTTTTCTAAGTTTTCCTGGTTACTCATTTCTTCTTTTGATCATTTTTCTAAGTTTTCCTGGTTACTGATTTCTTCGTTTTGAACATTTTTCTAAGTTTTCCTGGTTACTCACTTCTTCTTTTCAAACATTTTCATCGTTTTTCTGTTTACTCATTTAGCACTTTCAGGCACTTTCCGATCATTTCCTCGTTCCCGATTTCACCCTTTAAAACGCTTTCGGGCATTTCCCTAAGTTTTGCGGTTCACTCGTTTGGGACTCACTGACACCTTCTCTAGCTTCCCTGCTCACTTTTTTCGTACTGTTGAGAAAATTCGAACCCTTTCCTTAACTATGCCGGTTACTGACTTCACCGCTTCAGACCCTTGTCCCCGTAATGAAAGATACCATTTCCCACCGTGGAAATGCACGAAAATCGGACTGAACACGGGGGAGGCTCCCCCCTCGAAGGCGAGACCGTCGGCAGAACCGCCGGGTCAAACCCGGCTGAGCTACCCGGCTTACAAGTCTCAAAGTCGGTATGAGCAGTCACGTCCACCCCCATTCCCTTTTGGACCACTTCCCACGGTTCCAAATGCATGAAAATCGGCCTGTACACGGGGGAGGCACCCGCCTCGAAGACGAGACCGTCGGCAGAACCGCCGGGTCAAACCCGCTGAGCTAACCCGGCTCGGAAGCGCCAAAGTCGGGTTGAGCAGTCACATTCACTCCCATCCCCTTTTGGGCAACTTCCACGGTTGGAAATGCATGGAAATCGGACTGAACACGGGGAGGCTCCCCCCTCGAAGGCGAGACCGTCGGCAGAACCGCCGGATCAAACCCGGCTGAGCTACCCGGCTTACAAGTCTCAAAGTCGGTATGAGCAGACACGTCCACCCCCATTCCCTTTTGGACCACTTCCCACGGTTCGAAATGCATGAAAATCGGCCTGTATACGGGGGAGGCACCCGCCTCGAAGACGAGACCGTCGGCAGAACCGCCGGGTCAAACCCGGCTGAGCTACCCGGCTCGGAAGCGCCAAAGTCGGGTTGAGCAGTCACATTCACTCCCATCCCCTTTTGGGCAACTTCCCACGGTTGGAAATGCATGGAAATCGGACTGAACACGGGGGAGGCTCCCCCCTCGAAGGCGAGACCGTCGGCAGAACCGCCGGATCAAACCCGGCTGAGCTACCCGCTTACAAGTCTCAAAGTCGGTATGAGCAGACACGTCCACCCCCATTCCCTTTTGGACCACTTCCCACGGTTCGAAATGCATGAAAATCGGCCTGTATACGGGGGAGGCACCCGCCTCGAAGACGAGACCGTCGGCAGAACCGCCGGGTCAAACCGGCCGGGCTACCCGGGTTAGAAGCCCTAGAGTCGGGTTGAGCAGTCACAATCACTCCCATCCCCTTTTGAACCTGTTCCCACCGTTGGAAATGCACGAAAATCGGCCTGTACACGGGGGAGGCTCCCCCCCTCGAAGGCGAGACCGTCGGCAGAACCGCCGGGTCAAACCCGGCTGAGCTACCCGGCTTACAAGTCTCGAAGTCGGGTTGAGCAGTCACATTCACTCCCATCGACTTTGGGCAACTTCCCACCGTTGCAAATGCATGAAAATCGGCCTGTACACGGGGGAGGCACCCGCCTCGAAGTCGAGACCGTCGGCAGAACCGCCGGGTCCAACCCGGCTGAGCTACCCGGCTTACAAGTCTCAAAGCCGGGTTGGGCAGTCACGTTCACCCCCATTCCCTTTTGGATCACTTCCCACGGTTCGAAATGCACGAAAACCGGCCTGTACACGGGGGAGGGTCCGCCCTCGAAGGCGAGACCGTCGGCAGAACCGCCGGGTCAAACCTGGCTGAGCTACCCGGCTTACAAGTCTCAAAGTCGGGTTGAGCAGTCACGTTCACTCCCATCGACTTTTAGACCACTTCCCACGGTTCGAAATGCACGAAAATCGGCCTGTACACGGGGGAGGCACCCGCCTCGAAGACGAGACCGTCGGCAGAACCGCCGGGTCAAACCCGGCCGAGCTACCCGGCTTAAAAGTCTCAAAGTCGGTATGAGCAGTCACATTCACCCCCATTCCCTTTTGGACCACTTCCCACGGTTGGAAATGCATGAAAATCGGCCTGGACACGGGGGGAGGCTCCCCCCTCGATGACGAGACCGTCGGCAGAACCGCCGGAACAAACCCGGCTGAGCTACCCGGCTTACAAGTCTCAAAGTCGGTATGAGCAGACACGTCCACCCCCATTCCCTTTTGGACCACTTCCCACCGTTGGAAATGCACGAAAATCGGCCTGTACACGGGGGAGGCACCGGCCTCGAAGACGAGACCGTCGGCAGAACCGCCGGGTCAAACCCGGCTGAGCTACCGGCTTACAAGTCTCAAAGTCGGGTTGAGCAGTCACATTCACTCCCATCGACTTTTGGGCAACTTCCACGGTTCGAAATGCACAAGATTCGGCCTGAACACGGGGGACGCTCCCCCCTCGAAGGCGAGACCGTCGGCAGACCCGCCGGGTCAAACCGGCTGAGCTACCCGGCTCGGAAGCGCCAAAGTCGGTATGAGCAGTCACGTTCACTCCCATCCCCTTTTGGACCGCTTCCCACGGTACGAAATGCATGAAAATCGGCCTGTACACGGGGGAGGCACCCGCCTCGAAGACGAGACCGTCGGCAGAACCGCCGGGTCAAACCCGGCTGAGCTACCCGGCTTACAAGTCTCAAAGTCGGGTTGAGCAGTCACATTCACTCCCATCGACTTTTGGGCAACTTCCCACGGTTCGAAATGCACAAAATTCGGCCTGAACACGGGGGACGCTCCCCCCTCGAAGGCGAGACCGTCGGCAGAACCGCCGGGTCAAACCCGGCTGAGCTACCCGCTTAAAAGTCTCAAAGTCGGTATGAGCAGTCACATTCACCCCCATTCCCTTTTGGACCACTTCCCACGGTTGGAAATGCATGAAAATCGGCCTGGACACGGGGGAGGCTCCCCCCTCGATGACGAGACCGTCGGCAGAACCGCCGGAACAAACCCGGCTGAGCTACCCGGCTTACAAGTCTCAAAGTCGGTATGAGCAGACACGTCCACCCCCATTCCCTTTTGGACCACTTCCACCGTTGGAAATGCACGAAAATCGGCCTGTACACGGGGGAGGCACCGCCTCGAAGACGAGACCGTCGGCAGAACCGCCGGATCAAACCCGGCCGAGCTACCCGGGTTAGAAGCCTCAGAGTCGGGTTGAGCAGTCACGTCCACCCCCATTCCCTTTTGGACCACTTCCACGGTTCGAAATGCACGAAAATCGGCCTGTACACGGGGGAGGGAGCCGCCTCGAAGACGAGACCGTCGGCAGAACCGCCGGTTCAAACCGGCTGAGCTACCAGGCTCGGAAGCGCCAAAGTCGGGTTGAGCAGTCACATTCACTCCCATCCCCTTTTGGCAACTTCCCACCGTTGCAAATGCATGAAAATCGGCCTGTACACGGGGGAGGGAGCCGCCTCGAAGACGAGACCGTCGGCAGAACCGCCGGATCAAACCCGGCTGAGCTACCAGGCTCGGAAGCGCCAAAGTCGGTATGAGCAGGTCACATTCACTCCCATCCCCTTTTGGGCCACTTCCCACGGTTCGAAATGCACGAAAATCGGACTGAACACGGGGGAGGCTCCCCCCTCCAAAACGAGACCATCGGCAGAATCGACGGGTCAAACCCGGCCGAGCTACCCGGGTTTGAAGCCTCAAAGTCGGGTTGAGCAGTCACGTCCACCCCCATCCCCTTTTGGACCACTTCCCACGGTTCGAAATGCACGAAAATCGGCCTGTACACGGGGGAGGCACCCGCCTCGAAGACGAGACCGTCGGCAGACCCGCCGGATCAAACCGGCCGAGCTACACGGCTTACAAGTCTCAATGTCGGTATGAGCAGTCACGTCCACCCCTATTCCCTTTTGGACCACTTCCCACGGTACGAAATGCATGAAAATCGGCCTGTACACGGGGGAGGCACCCGCCTCGAAGACGAGACCGTCGGCAGAACCGCCGGGTCAAACCCGGCTGAGCTACCCGGCTCGGAAGCGCCAAAGTCGGGTTGAGCAGTCACATTCACTCCCATCGACTTTTGGGCAACTTCCCACGGTTCGAAATGCACAAAATTCGGCCTGAACACGGGGGACGCTCCCCCCTCGAAGGCGAGACCGTCGGCAGAACCGCCGGGTCAAACCCGGCTGAGCTACCCGGGTCGGAAGCGCCAAGGTCGGTATGAGCAGTCACATTCACTCCCATCCCCTTTTGGACCGCTTCCCACGGTTTGAAATGCACGAAAATCGGCCTGTACACGGGGGAGGCTCCGCCCTCGAAGGCGAGACCGACGGCAGAACCGCCGGGTCAAACCGGCCGGGCTACCCGGGTTAGAAGCCTCAGAGTCGGGTTGAGCAGTCACATTCACCCCCATCCCCTTTTGAACCTCTTCCCACCGTTGGAAATGCACGAAAATCGGCCTGTACACGGGGGAGGCGCCCCTCTCGAAGGCGAGACCGACGGCAGAACCGCCGGGTCAAACCCCGGCCGAGCTACCCGGGTTAGAAGCCTCAGAGTCGGGTTGAGCAGTCACATTCACCCCCATCCCCTTATGAACCTCTTCCACCGTTGGAAATGCACGAAAATCGGCCTGTACACGGGGGAGGCCCCCCTCTCGAAGACGAGACCGTCGGCAGACCCGCCGGATCAAACCCGGCCGAGCTACACGGCTTACAAGTCTCGATGTCGGTATGAGCAGTCACGTCACCCCCATTCCTTTTGGACCACTTCCCACGGTACGAAATGCATGAAAATCGGCCTGTACACGGGGGAGGCACCCGCCTCGAAGACGAGACCGTCGGCAGAACCGCCGGGTCAAACCCGGCTGAGCTACCCGGCTCGGAAGCGCCAAAGTCGGGTTGAGCAGTCACATTCACTCCCATCCCCTTTTGGGCCACTTCCCACGGTTCGAAATGCATGAAAATCGGCCTGTACACGGGGGACGCTCCCCCCTCGAAGGCGAGGCCGTCGGCAGAACCGCCGGGTCAAACCCGGCTGAGCTACCCGGGTTAGATGCCTCAAAGTCGGGTTGAGCAGTCACATTCACCCCCATCCCCTTTCGGCCCCCTTCCCACGGTTGGAAATGCATGAAAATCGGCCTGTACACGGTGGGCGCTCCCCCCTCGAAGGTGAGACCTTCGGCAGAACCGCCGGGTCAAATCCTGCCGAGCTACCCGCGTTAGAGGTCTCAATGTCGGCTTCAGCAGTCACATTCAATCCCATTCCCGTTTGGACCTCTTCCCGCCGATGGAAATGCACAAAATTCGGCCTGAACACGCGGGACGCTCCCCCCTCGAGGCGAGACCGTCGCCAGAACCGCCGGGTCAAATCCGGCCGAGCTACCCGCGTTAGAGGTCTCAATGTCGGCTTCAGCAGTCACATTCAATCCCATTCCCTTTTGGAACACTTCCCGCCGTTAACAATGCACGATATTCGGCCTGAACACGCGGGACGCTCCCCCCCTCGAAGGTGAGACCTTCGGCAGAACCGCCGGGTCAAATCCTGCCGAGCTACCCGCGTTAGAGGTCTCAATGTCGGCTTCAGCAGTCACATTCAATCCCATTCCCGTTTGGACCTCTTCCGCCGATGGAAATGCACAAAATTCGGCCTGAACACGCGGGGCGCTCCCCCCTCGAAGGCGAGACCGTCGCCAGAACCGCCGGGTCAAATCCGGCTGAGCTACCCGCGTTACAGGTCTCAAAGTCGGCTTCAGCAGTCACATTCAATCCCATTCCCTTTTGGAACACTTCCCGCCGTTAACAATGCACGATATTCGGACTGAACACGGGGGCCGGTCCGCCCTCGAAGTCAACACCGTCCGCAGAACCGCCGGGGCAAATCCGGCTGAGCTACCCCGCCCCCGAACACTCAAAGTCCCTCTGAAGCCTTGCATTCGCCTCCTTGGAAAATTGACGTCAAACATTACCAAAATCGGGGGCACGAGCACTAAAGCTAAGTCTCACCCTTTCCCTATCCCTAACCAGGAACCGAACGCCCACCCTCAGCCTCACACCAACGCCGGTGCACTCCAGACAGACACACCCTTCAAAACCACACCCATCCGGCCATGCAACTCAAAAAGGGTCCAAATTCAGAAACACCCCCTTCAAAAGGCACTCCATCCTCGGCCACACCACCGGGACATGCTCCCCTCGGCGATAATTAAGCCCCCCACCACTATTTGAAGCCAACCGCAGCCGCAACTCGAACGGAGAAATCAGTAACCAATTCAAAAATGCGCTTGGTTACTGATTTCTACTGAGACGAAAAAATTCTAAGTGTCGGTGGTTACTGATTTATACCAACCCGAAAATATTCTAAGTGTCGGTGGTTACTGATTTATACCAACCCGAAAAAATTCTAAGTGTCAGTGGTTACTGATTTATACCAACTCGAAAAAATTCTAAGTGTCAGTGGTTACTGATTTATACCAACTCGAAAATATTCTAAGTGTCGGTGGTTACTGATTTATACCAACCCGAAAATATTCTAAGTGTCAGTGGTTACTGATTTATACCAAGTCGAAAATATTCTAAGTGTCAGTGG
>NW_027310086.1:159222-234483 GCF_047496795.1 Chiloscyllium punctatum | reverse complement strand
GGGGCAGAGAGAGAGGCACAGAGAGTGGGGTAGATAGAGGGAGTGAGAGAGCGGGACAGAAAAAATGGGAGGTAGAGAGGGTCAGAGAGAGGGGGACAGAGTGAGTGGAGGCACAGAGGGGGGACAGGGAGAAGGGTACAGATAGAGAGGGACAGAGAGAGGGGGACAGAGAGAGGGGGACAGAGAGAGGGGGACAGAGAGAGGGGTGAGAGAGGGGGACAGAGCGAGAGGGGGTCAGAGATAGGGGGACAGAGAGAGGGGGACAGTGAGAAGGGTACAGATATAGATGGACAGAGAGAATGGGACAGAGAGTGGGGGACAGAGAGAGGCGTGAGAGAGGGGGACAGAGAGAGAGGGTGTCAGAGATAGTGGACAGAGAGAGGGGGGACAGAGAGAGGGGGGTAAGAGAGAGTGCGACAGAGAGAGGAAGGTGGGGTAAGAGAGAGGGGTCAGAGAGAGGTGCCAGAGAGAGAGGGAAACTTGAGAGAGGGGAGGACAGAGAGAGAGGGGACAAAGAGAGAGGGGGACAGAGAGAGAGGGGCAGAAAGAGGGGGAAAGAGAGAGGCGGGTGGGAGGAAGGGGGGCGCAGAGAGTGGGGGAGATAGATGGGGTCATAGAGAGGTGGACAGAGAGAGGGGAGATAGAGGGGGACAGAGTGGGCGTCAGAGAGAGTGGTACAGAGTGGGGGATAGAGAGTGGTTCAGAGAGAGAGGGACAGAGAGAGGGGGGGACAGATAGGGGGGAGATGTAGGGGATCAGATGGAGAGGGACAGAGAGAGGCGCACAGAGAGAGGGGGAGATAGAGGGGGTCAGAGAGAGTGGGACAGAAAGAATGGGAGGTAGACGGAGTCAGAGAGAGGGGGACAGAGAAAGGAGGACAGATAGTGGGAGAGATACAGGGAATCAGAGAGAGGGGGACAGAGAGAGAGGTACAGAGAGAGAGAGGGGAAACAGAGAGAGAGGATCAGAGAGATATTGAGACAGAGAGGGTGGGAGAATGGGAGAGCGGGGCAGAGCGAGGGGTGACAGAGAGAGGGTAGGACAGAGAGAGGGGGACAGCGAGAGAGGTGGACATAGAGAGGGGGAGATAGAGGCGGACAGAGTGGGGGTCAGAGAGAGGGGTACAGAGTGGGGGAGAGAGAGGTGGTCAGAGAGAGAGGGACAGAGAGAGGGGGGGACAGAGAGAGGGGACATGTAAGGGGTCTGAGAGAGTGGGGGAGATAGAGGAGGTCAGATAGTGGGGGGCGGAAAGATTGTGAGGTAGATGGGGTCAGAGAGAGGGGGACACAGAGAGGGGCACAGAGAGAGAGAGGGGGACAGAGAGAGGGGCACAGAGCGAGGGGTGCAGAGAGAGGCGTGGCAGTGAGAGAGGGGACAGGGAATGGGGAGAAAGAGGGGTCAGCGAGAGGGGGAACAGAGAGAGGGGGATAGAGGGAGGCGGATGGGAGAGAGAGGGTGTCAGAGAGAGTGGACAGAGAGAGTGACAAAGACAGAGGGGGGCAGATAGTGGGGGTGAGAGAGATGCGGTTGGGAGAGATAGGGGGTCAGATAGTGGGTTTCAGAGTGTGGGGGACAAAGAGAGGGGGACAGAGAGAGGGGGTCAGGGAGAGGGGGACAGAGAGAGCGCGGAACAGAGAGAGAGGGGCAGAGAGAGATCGGGCAGAGAGAGATGGATAGAAAGAGAGGGGGGCAGAGAGAGAGGCACAGAGAGTGGGGTAGATAGAGGGAGTGAGAGAGCGGGACAGAAAGAATGTGAGGTAGAGGGGGTCAGAGAGAGGGGGACAGAGTGAGGGGAGGCACAGAGGGGGGACAGGGAGAATGGTACAGATAGAGAGGGACAGAGAGAGGGGGACAGAGATGGGGGACAGTGAGAGGGGGGGACAGAGAGAGGTGGACAGAGAGGGAGGGGGGACAGAGAGAGTGGAAAAAGAGAGGAAGGTGGGTCAGAGAGAGGGTGACAGAGAGAGGGGGACAGTGAGAAGGGTACAGATACAGATGGACAGAGAGAATGGGACAGAGAGTGGGGGACAGAGAGAGGGGTGAGAGAGGGGTACAGAGAGAGAGGGTGTCAGAGATAGTGGACAGAGAGAGGGGGGACAGAGAGAGGGGGATAAGAGAGAATGCGACAGAGAGAGGAAGGTGGGGTAAGAGAGAGGGGTCAGAGAGAGGTGCCAGAGAGAGAGGGAAACTGAGAGAGGGGAGGACAGAGAGAGAGGGGACAAAGAGAGAGGGGGACAGAGAGAGAGGGGTAGAGAGAGATGGGGGCAGAGAGAGTAGGACAGAAAGAGGGGGAAAGAGAGAGGCGGGTGGGAGGAAGGGGGCGCAGAGAGTGTGGGGAGATAGATGGGGTGATAGAGAGGTGGACAGAGAGAGGGGAGATAGAGGGGGACAGAGTGGGGGTCAGAGAGAGTGGTACAGAGTGGGGGATAGAGAGTGGTCAGAGAGGGGACAGAGAGAGGGGACAGAGAGAGACGGGGTCAGAGAGGGGGAGATGTAGGGGATCAGAGGGAGAGGGACAGAGAGAGGTGCACATAGAGAGGGGGAGATAGAGGGGGTCAGAGAGAGTGGGACAGAAAGAATGGGAGGTAGAGGGAGTCAGAGAGGGGGGACAGAGAGAGGAGGACAGATAGTGGGAGAGATACAGGGAATCAGAGAGAGGGGGACAGAGAGAGAGGTACAGAGAGAGAGAGGGGAAACAGAGAGAGAGGATCAGAGAGATAGGGAGACAGAGAGGGTGGGAGAATGGGAGAGGGGGCAGAGAGAGGGGTGACAGAGAGAGGGGGACAGAGAGAGGGAGGCAGAGTGAGAGGGGAGAGAGACTGGGGGAGAAAGAGGTGTCAGCGAGAGGGGGGACAGAGAGGGGGTCACAGAGAGAGCGGAGTCAGAGAGAGAGGGGCAGAGTGAGAGGGGTCAGAGTGAGGGGACAGAAAGAGAGGGGAACTGAGAGAGGGGTGGACAGAGAGTGAGGGGACAGAGAGGGGGCAGCGAGAGGGAGGATAGAGGGAGGCGGATGGGAGAGAGGGGGAGCAGAGAGAGGGGGACAGAGAGCGGGGTGAGAGAGAGGCGGGTGGGTGACAGAGAGGGGGGAAAGATAGAGGGACAGAGAGAGGGGGGATAGGGAGAGGGGGACAGAGAGTTTGGGTCAGAGAGAAGGGGACAGAGAGTGGGGGAAAGAGAGAGAGGTGAGAGAGGGTGACAGAGAGAGATGGGGTCAGAGGAAGTGGGACAGAGAGAGGGGCAGAGAGAGGGGGAACAGAGAGAGGAGGACAGAGAGAGTGGGACAGAGAGAGGAAGGCGGGGTTAGAGCGAAGGGGACAGAGAGAGGGGGACAGTGAGAAGGGTACAGATAGTGAGTGACAGAGAGGGGGGACAGAGTAAGCGGGTGTCAGAGATAGGGGACAGAGAGAGGCGGACAGAGAGTGGGGGACAGAGAGATGGGGGGACAGAGAGAGTAGGACAGAGAGAGGAAGAGGGGTCAGAGAGAGGGTGGCAGAGAGAGGGGCTAGAGAGAGAGGGGTCCTGAGAGCGCGGGGACAGAGGGAGGGGGGACAGAGAGGGTTTGACAGAGAGAGGAAGGGAGGGTAAGAGAGATGGGGGCAGAGAGAGGGGGCAGAAAGAGAGGGGTCCTGAGAGAGGGTAGGACAGAGAGAGAGAGGGGGACAGAGAGAGAGGTGGACAGAGAGAGGGGGAGATAGAGGCGGACAGAGTGGTGGTCAGAGAGAGGGGAACAGAGTGGGGGAGAGAGAGGGGGTCAGAGAGGGCAGAGAGAGAGGGGGACAGGGAGAGGGGAGATCTAAGGGGTCTGAGAGAGTGGGGGAGATAGAGGAGGTCAGATAGTGGGGGACGGAAAGATTGTGAGGTAGAGGGGGTCAGAGAGAGGGGGACAGCGAGAGGAGGACAGATAGTGGGAGAGATACAGGGCGTCAGAGAGAGGGGGACACAGAGAGGGGCACAGAGAGAGAGAGGGGGACAGAGAGAGGGGCACAGAGCGAGGGGTGCAGAGAGAGGCGTGGCAGTGAGAGAGGGGACAGGGAATGGGGGAGAAAGATGGGTCAGCGAGAGGGGGAACAGAGAGAGGGGGGATAGAGGGAGGCGGATGGGAGAGAGAGGGTGTCAGAGAGAGTGGAGAGAGAGAGTGTGAAAGACAGAGGGGGGCAGATAGTGGGGGTGAGAGATTCGGTTGGGAGAGAGAGGGGGTCAGATAGTGGGGTTCAGAGTGTGGGGGACAAAGAGAGGGGGGCAGAGAGAGGGCGACAGAGAGAGAGGGACAGAGAGAGTGGGACAGAGAGAGGAGGACAGAGAGTGGGGGAGGTGTTTGGTCAGAGAGAGGGGGGACAGAGGGGAGCAGAGAGATGGTGACAGAGACTGAGGGGGCAGAGAGAGAGAGGGGCAGAGAGAGAGGGGGGTCAGACTCAGGGGGCAGATAGCGGGGTGACAGAGAGAGGATGACAGTGGGAGGGGGGACAGAGAGAGAGAGGACAGAGAGTTGGGGAGATAGTGGAGTCAGCGAGAGGGGAGACAGAGAGAGGGAGGATAGAGGGAGGCGGATGAGAGAGAGTGGGGAGCAGAGAGAGGGGGACAGAGAGAGTGCGACAGATAGAGGAGGGTAGAGAGCGGGGGTAGGAGAGGGGCGGGTGCGGGACAGAGAGAGGGAGACAGAGAGAGAGGGAGAAAGACGGGTGGACAGAGAGAGAGGGAGGGTCAGAGAGAGGGGGACAGAGAGAGCGGGACAGTGAGCAGGGTACAGATAGAGAGGGACAGAGAGAGTGGGACAGAGAGAGGAAGGGATGGTCAGAGAGAGGCGGACAGAGAGAGCGGGACAGTGAGCAGGGTACAGATAGAGAGGGACAGAGAGAGTGGGACAGAGAGAGGGGGATAGAGAGTGGGGGGAGATGTTGGGGTCAAAGAGAGAGGGTGACAGAGAGTGAGGTGGGCAGAGATAGTTGTGGGCAGAGAGAGAGGGGGCAGAGAGAGAGGGATCAAGATAGAGAGGGGGCAGAGAAAGAGTGGGCAAAGAGAGGGGGAAAGTGAGAGAGGGGGGACAGAGAGAGAGGGGGGTCAGAGAGAGAGAGGGGGTTCAGAGAGAGAGGGGGGCAGAGAGAGTGGGACAGAGAGAGGAAGCGGGGTTCAGAGAGACGGGGACAGAGAGAGAGGGACAGTGAGAAGGGTACAGATAGAGAGGGAATGAGAGAGGGGGACAGAGAGTGGGGGACAGAGAGCGCGGTGAGAGAGGGGGTCAGAGAGAGAGGGGCTCAGAGATGGGGGGCAGAGAGAGCGTGGACAGAGAGAGGGGTGACAGAGAGAGTTGGAGAGAGAGAGGAAGGGAGGGTAAGAGAGATGGGGGCAGAGAGTGGGGGCAGAAAGAGAGGGGTCCTGAGAGAGGGTAGGACAGAGAGAGAGAAGGGGACAGAGAGAGAGGTGGACAGAGAGAGGGGGAGATAGAGGCGGACAGAGTGGGGTACAGAGTGGGAGAGAGAGAGGGGGGCAGAGAGAGGGGGAAGCGAGAGAGGGGTCCTGAGAGAGGGTAGGACAGAGAGAGAGGGGGACACAGAGAGAGGGGCACAGAGAGAGAGTGAGACAGAAAGAGGGGCAGTAGGAGGGTGGAAAGAGAGAAGCTGTTGGATGGGAGAGGGGGGCAGAGACAGGGCAATAGAGAGCGGGGCACAGAGAGTGGGGGAGATAGATGGGTCAGAGAGAGGTGGACAGAGAGAGGGGGAGATAGAGGCGGACAGAGTGGGGGTCAGAGAGAGAGGTACAAAGTGGTGGAGAGAGAGGGGGTCAGAGAGAGTGGGACAGAGAGAGACGGACAGAGAGAGGGGGGATGTAAGGGGTCTGAGAGAGAGGGACAGAGAGAGTGCACAGAGAGTGGGGGACATAGAGGAGGTCAGATAGTGGGGGACGGAAAGAATGGGAGGTAGAGGGGGTAAGAGAGAGATGGACAGCGAGAGGAGGACAGATAGTGGGAGAGATACTGGGCGTCAGAGAGTGGGGGCCGCGAGAGGGAGGATAGAGGGAGGCGGATGGGAGAGAGGGCGAGCAGAGAGAGGGGGACAGAGAGCGGGGGTGAGAGAGAGGCGGGTGGGTGACAGAGAGGGGGGAAAGAGAGAGGGATAGAGAGAGGGGGGATAGGGAGAGGGGGACAGAGAGTTTGGGTCAGAGAGAAGGGGACAGAGAGTGGGGGAAAGAGAGAGAGGTGGGAGAGGGTGACAGAGAGAGATGGGGTCAGAGGAAGTGGGACAGAGAGAGAGGCAGAGAGAGGGTGAACAGAGTGAGCGGGACAGAGAGAGTGGGACAGAGAGAGGAAGACGGGGTTAGAGCGAGGGCGACAGAGAGAGGGGAACAGTGAGAAGGGTACAGATAGTGAGTGACAGAGAGAGGGGGACAGAGTAAGAGGGTGTCAGAGATAGGGGACAGAGAGTGGGGGACAGAGAGAGTAGGACAGAGAGAGGAAGAGGGGTCAGAGAGAGGGTGGCAGAGAGAGGGGCTGGAGAGAGAGGGCTCCTGAGAGCGCGGGGACAGAGAGAGGGGGGGACAGAGAGGGTTTGACAGAGAGAGGAAGGGAGGGTAAGAGAGATGGGGGCAGAGAGAGGGGGCAGAAAGTGAGGGGTCCTGAGAGAGGGTAGGACAGAGAGAGAGAGGGGGACAGAGAGAGAGGTGGACAGAGAGAGGGGGAGATAGAGGCGGACAGAGTGGGGGTCAGAGAGAGGGGTACAGAGTGGGAGAGAGAGAGGGGGTCAGAGAGAGGGGGACAGAGAGAGAGGGGGACAGGGAGAGGGGAGATGTAAGGGGTCTGAGAGAGTGGGGGAGATAGAGGAGGTCAGATAGTGGGGGTCTAAAAGATTGTGAGGTAGAGGGGGTCAGAGAGAGGGGGACAGCGAGAGAAGGACAGATAGTGGGAGAGATACAGGGCGTCAGAGAGAGGGGGACACAGAGAGGGGCACAGAGAGAGAGAGGGGGACAGAGAGAGGGGCACAGAGCGAGGGGTGCAGAGAGAGGCGTGGCAGTGAGAGAGGGGACAGGGAATGGGGGAGAAAGATGGGTCAGCGAGAGGGGGAACAGAGAGAGGGGGGATAGAGGGAGGCGGATGGGAGAGAGAGGGTGTCAGAGAGAGTGGAGAGAGAGAGTGTGAAAGACAGAGGGGGGCAGATAGTGGGGGTGAGAGAGATGCGGTTGGGAGAGAGAGGGGGTCAGATAGTGGGGTTCAGAGTGTGGGGGACAAAGAGAGGGGGACAGAGAGAGGGGGACAGAGAGAGAGGGACAGAGAGAGTGGGACAGAGAGAGGAGGACAGAGAGTGGGGGAGGTGTTTGGTCAGAGAGAGGGGGGACAGAGGGGAGCAGAGAGATGGTGACAGAGACTGAGGGGGCAGAGAGAGAGGGGGCAGAGAGAGAGGGCGACAGACTCAGGGGGGCAGAGAGCGGGGTGACAGAGAGAGGATGACAGTGGGAGGGGGACAGAGAGAGAGAGAGGACAGAGAGTTGGGGAGATAGGGGAGTCAGCGAGAGGGGAGACAGAGAGAGGGAGGATAGAGGGTGGCGGATGAGAGAGAGTGGGGAGCAGAGAGAGGGGGACAGAGAGAGTGCGACAGATAGAGGAGGGTAGAGAGCGGGGGTGAGAGAGGGGCGGGTGCGGGACAGAGAGAGGGAGACAGAGAGAGAGGGAGAAAGACGGGTGGACAGAGAGAGAGGGACAGAGAGAGAGAGGAACAGAGAGAGGGAGGGTCAGAGAGAGAGGGACAGAGAGAGGAGGCGGGGTTCAGAGAGAGGGGGACAGAGAGAGAGGGAGACAGAGAGAGATGGAGAATGAGAGAGGTGGACAGAGAGAGGGGTGAGAGAGGAGGTCAGAGAGAGAGGGGGTCGGAGATAGGGGGGACAGAGAGAGGGGGGAGAGAGAGAGGGCGGCAGAGAGAGTGGGACAGAGAGAGGAAGGGATGGTCAGAGAGAGGCGGACAGAGAGAGCGGGACAGTGAGCAGGGTACAGATAGGGAGGGACAGAGAGAGTGGGACAGAGAGAGGGGGATAGAGAGTGGGGGAGATGGTGGGGTCAAAGAGAGAGGGTGACAGAGAGTGAGGTGGGCAGAGATAGTTGTGGGCAGAGAGAGAGGGGGCAGAGAGAGAGGGATCAAGATAGAGAGGGGGCAGAGAAAGAGTGGGCAAAGAGAGGGGGGAAGTGAGAGAGGGGGACAGAGAGAGAGGGGGGTCAGAGAGAGAGAGGGGGTTCAGAGAGAGAGGGGGGCAGAGAGAGTGGGACAGAGAGAGGAAGCGGGGTTCAGAGAGACGGGGACAGAGAGAGAGGGACAGTGAGAAGGGTACAGATAGAGAGGGAATGAGAGAGGGGGACAGAGAGTGGGGGACAGAGAGCGCGGTGAGAGAGGGGGTCAGAGAGAGAGGGGCTCAGAGATGGGGGACAGAGAGAGCGTGGACAGAGAGAGGGGTGACAGAGAGAGTTGGACAGAGAGAGGAAGGGAGGGTAACAGAGAGGAGGGCAGAGAGAGGGGGAAGCGAGAGAGGGGTCCTGAGAGAGGGTAGGACAGAGAGAGGGGGGGACACAGAGACAGAGTGAGACAGAAAGAGGGGCAGTAGGAGGGTGGAAAGAGAGAAGCTGGTGGGAGGGAGAGGGGGGCAGAGACAGGGCAATAGAGAGCGGGGCACAGAGAGTGGGGGAGATAGATGGGGTCAGAGAGAGGTGGACAGAGAGAGGGGGAGATAGAGGCGGACAGAGTGGGGGTCAGAGAGAGAGGTAGAGACTGGGGGAGAGAGAGGGGGTCAGAGAGAGGGGGACAGAGAGAGAGGGACAGAGAGAGGGGGGATGTAAGGGGTCTGAGAGAGAGGGACAGAGAGAGTGCACAGAGAGTGGGGGACATAGAGGAGGTCAGATAGTGGGGGACGGAAAGAATGGGAGGTAGAGGGGGTCAGAGAGAGGGGGACAGCGAGAGGAGGACAGATAGTGGGAGAGATACTGGGCGTCAGAGAGTGGGGGCCGCGAGAGGGAGGATAGAGGGAGGCGGATGGGAGAGAGGGGGAGCAGAGAGAGGGGGACAGAGAGCGGGGGTGAGAGAGAGGCGGGTGGGTGACAGAGAGGGGGGAAAGAGAGAGGGACAGAGAGAGGGGGGATAGGGAGAGGGGGACAGAGAGAGTGGGACAGAGAGAGGAAGATGGGGTTAGAGCGAGGGCGACAGAGAGAGGGGGACAGTGAGAAGGGTACAGATAGTGAGTGACAGAGAGAGGGGGACAGAGTAAGAGGGTGTCAGAGATAGGGGACAGAGAGAGAGGGACAGAGAGAGTAGGACAGAGAGAGGAAGAGGGGTCAGAGAGAGGGTGGCAGAGAGAGGGGCTAGAGAGAGAGGGCTCCTGAGAGCGCGGGGACAGAGAGAGGGGGGGACAGAGAGGGTTTGACAGAGAGAGGAAGGGAGGGTAAGAGAGATGGCGGCAGAGAGAGGGGGCAGAAAGAGAGGAGTCCTGAGAGAGGGTAGGACAGAGAGAGAGAGAGGGGGACAGAGAGAGAGGTGGACAGAGAGAGGGGGAGATAGAGGCGGACAGAGTGGGGGTCAGAGAGAGGGGTACAGAGTGGGAGAGAGAGAGGGGGTCAGAGAGAGAGGGACAGAGAGAGAGGGGGACAGGGAGAGGGGAGATGTAAGGGGTCTGAGAGAGTGGGGGAGATAGAGGAGCTCAGATAGTGTGGGACGGAAAGATTGTGAGGTAGAGGGGGTCAGAGAGAGAGGGACAGAGAGAGGAGGACAGATAGTGGGAGAGATACAGGGCGTCAGAGAGAGGGGGACACAGAGAGGGGCACAGAGAGAGAGGGGGACAGAGAGAGGGGCACAGAGCGAGGGGTGCAGAGAGAGGCCTGGCAGTGAGAGAGGGGACAGGGAATGGGGGAGAAAGATGGGTCAGCGAGAGGGGGAACAGAGAGAGGGGGGATAGAGGGAGGCGGATGGGAGAGAGAGGGTGTCAGAGAGAGTGGAGAGAGAGAGTGTGAAAGACAGAGGGGGGCAGATAGTGGGGGTGAGAGAGATGCGGTTGGGAGAGAGAGGGGGTCAGATAGTGGGGTTCAGAGTGTGGGGGACAAAGAGAGGGGGACAGAGAGAGGGGGACAGAGAGAGAGGGACAGAGAGAGTGGGACAGAGAGAGGAGGACAGAGAGTGGGGGAGGTGTTTGGTCAGAGAGAGGGGGGACAGAGGGGAGCAGAGAGATGGTGACAGAGACTGAGGGGGCAGAGAGAGGGGGCAGAGAGAGAGGGCGACAGACTCAGGGGGGCAGAGAGCGAGGTGACAGAGAGAGGATAACAGTGGGAGGGGGACAGAGAGAGAGAGAGGACAGAGAGTTGGGGAGATAGGGGAGTCAGCGAGAGGGGAGACAGAGAGAGGGAGGATAGAGGGAGGCGGATGAGAGAGAGTGGGGAGCAGAGAGAGGGGGACAGAGAGAGTGCGACAGATAGAGGAGGGTAGAGAGCGGGGGTGAGAGAGGGGCGGGTGCGGGACAGAGAGAGAGAGACAGAGAGAGAGGGAGAAAGACGGGTGGACAGAGAGAGTGGGACAGAGAGAGTTAGGAACAGAGAGAGGGAGGGTCAGAGAGAGAGGGACAGAGAGAGGAGGCGGGGTTCAGAGAGAGGGGGACAGAGAGAGAGGGAGACAGAGAGAGATGGAGAATGAGAGAGGGGGACAGAGAGAGGGGTGAGAGAGGAGGTCAGAGAGAGAGGGGGTCGGAGATAGGGGGACAGAGAGAGGGGGGAGAGAGAGAGGGCGGCAGAGAGAGTGGGACAGAGAGAGGAAGGGATGGTCAGAGAGAGGCGGACAGAGAGAGCGGGACAGTGAGCTGGGTACAGATAGAGAGGAACAGAGAGAGTGGGACAGAGAGAGGGGGATAGAGAGTGGGGGAGATGGTGGGGTCAAAGAGAGAGGGTGACAGAGAGTGAGGTGGGCAGAGATAGTTGTGGGCAGAGAGAGAGGGATCAAGATAGAGAGGGGGCAGAGAAAGAGTGGGCAAAGAGAGGGGGAAAGTGAGAGAGGGGGACAGAGAGAGAGGGGGGTCAGAGAGAGAGAGGGGGTTCAGAGAGAGAGGGGGGCAGAGAGAGTGGGACAGAGAGAGGAAGCGGGGTTCAGAGAGACGGGGACAGAGAGAGAGGGACAGTGAGAAGGGTACAGATAGAGAGGGAATGAGAGAGGGGGACAGAGAGTGGGGGAAAGAGAGAGAGGTGAGAGAGTGTGACAGAGAGAGATGGGGTCAGAGGAAGTGGGACAGAGAGAGAGGCAGAGAGAGGGGGAACAGAGAGAGGGGGACAGAGAGAGTGGGACAGAGAGAGGAAGGCGGGGTTAGAGCGAGGGGGACAGAGAGAGAGGGGACAGTGAGAAGGGTACAGATAGTGAGTGACAGAGAGAGGGGCCAGAGTAAGAGGGTGTCAGAGATAGGGGACAGAGAGAGGGGGACAGAGAGTGGGGGACAGAGAGATGGGGGACAGAGAGAGTAGGACAGAGAGAGGAAGAGGGGTCAGAGAGAGGGTGGCAGAGAGAGGGGCTAGAGAGAGAGGGGTCCTGAGAGGGTGGGGACAGAGAGAGAGGGGGACAGAGAGAGAGTGGGACAGAGAGAGAGGGGCAGAGAGAGATGGGGGCAGAGAGAGCGGGGCAGAAAGAGGGGGGAAAGAGAGAGGCGGGTGGGAGGGAGATGGTGGCAGAGACAGGGCAATACAGAGCGGGGCACAGAGATTGGGGGAGGTAGATGGGGTCAGAGAGAGTGTGAGATAGAGGGGGACAGAGTGTGGGTCAGAGAGAGGGGTAGAGAGTGCGGGAGAGAGAGGGTTTCAGAGAGAGGGGCACAGAGAGAGAGGGGTACAGAGAGAAAGGGGGACAGAGAGAGAGGGGGACAGAGTGAGGGGGCAGAGAGAGGGGTGACAGAGAGAGAGGTACAGAGAGAAAGGGGACAGAGAGTTGGGGAGAAAAGGGGGTCAGCGAGAGGGGGGACAGAGAGAGGGAGGATGGAGGGAGGCGGATGGGAGAGAGAGGGGAGCAGAGAGAGAGGGACAGAGAGAGTGCGACAGACATAGGGGGGTAGAGAGCGGGGGTGAGAGTGAGGCGGGTGGGGGACAGAGAGAGGGGGACAGGGAGAGGGGGACGTTGAGAGGGGGACAGAGAGAGGGGGACAGAGAGAGGGGGACAGTGAGAGGGGGACAGAGAGAGGGGGACAGAGAGAGAGGAACAGTGAGAGGGGGACAGAGAGTGGGGGTCAGAGAGAGGGGCACAGAGTGTGGGGGACAGAGAGAGGGGTGAGAGACGGTGACAGAGAGAGAGGGGGTCAGAGATAGAGGGACAGAGAGAGGGGGGACAGAGAGAGGGCGGGACTGTGAGAGTGGGACAGAGAGAGGAAGTGGGGTTCAGAGAGAGGGGGACAGAGAAAGGGAGACAGAGAGTGGGAGACAGAGAGAGGGGTGAGAGAGTGGGAGAGAGAGAAAGGGGTCAGAGATAGAGGGACAGAGAGAGGGGGTTGACAGAGAGAGTGGGATAGATAGAGGAAGGGGGTTCAGAGAGAGGGTGACAGAGAGAGGGGGACAGTGAGAAGGGTACAGATAGAGAGGGACAGGGAGAGGGGGAGAGAGAGTGGGGGAGAGAGAGAGGGGTGAGAGAGGGGGACAGAGAGAGAGGGGGTCAGAGATAGGGGACAGAGAGTGGGGAAGATGGGGGTGTCAAAGAGAGGGGGGACAGAGAGAGCGTGGGCAGAGAGAGAGGGGGCAGAGAGAGGGTGACAGCGAGTGAGATGGGCAGGGAGAGAGGGAGGCAGAGAAATGGGGCAAAGAGATAGTGGGCAAGAGAGAGAGGAGGATAGAGAGAGAGGGGGCAGAGAGAGGGGAAGGCAGTGAGAGAGGGGGACAGAGAGAGACGGTCAGAGAGAGAGCGGGGTCAGAGAGAGAGGGGGGCGGGGGGGGCAGAGAGAGATGGGACAGAGAGAGGGGGGACAGAGAGATGGTGTACAGAGAGAGGGGGCAGAGAGGGGGCAGAGAGGGGGCAAAGAGAGGGGAGGGCAGAGAGAGAGGGGGCAGAGAGAGAGGGGGACAGAGTGAGTGGGGGGCAGAGAGAGGAAGAAGAGAGAGAGGGGTCAGACAGAGAGTTGACAGAGAGAGGGGTGACAGAGAGAGAGGGGTACAGAGAGAGGAGGGACAGAGTGAGAGGGGGACAGAGAGAGAGGGAGGTCAGAGAGAGAGGGAGGTCAGAGAGCGAGGGGAGGAGAGAGAGGGGGACAGAGAGAGTGGGGTGCAGAGAGAGAGGGACAGTGGGGGGGCAGAGAGTGGGGGTCAGAGTGCAGGGGACAGAGAGTGGGGGACAGAGAGAGGGGTGAAAGAGGGGGACAGAGAGAGAGGGGGTCAGAGAAAGTGGGGACAGAGAGAGGTGGGGACAGAGTGAGTGGGACAGAGAGAGGAAGGGGGGTCAGAGAGAGGGGGACAGAGAGAAGGACAGTGAGAAGGGTACAGAGAGAGAGGGACAGAGAGAGTGGGACAGAGAGTGGTGGAAAGAGAGTGGGTGAGATGGGAGGTTCAAAGAGAGGGGCGGACAGAGGGGGCAGAGAGAGAGGGTGCAGAGAGACGGTGACAGAGAGAGGGGGGACAGAGAGAGGGGGACAGAGAGAGCGGGGACAGAGAGAGGGGGGGACAGAGAGAGAGGGAGACAGAGAGGGAGGGAGAATGAGAGAGGGGGAGATGTAGGGGGTCAGAGGGAGAGGGACAGAGAGAGGGGCACAGAGGTTGGGGGAGATAGAGGTGGGCCAGAGAGAGGGGGACAGAAACAATGGGAGGTAGAGGGGGTCAGAGAGAGGACAGAGAGACAAGGACAGATAGTGGGAGAGACACAGGGCGTCAGAGAGAGGGGGACAGAGACAGTGGCACAGAAAGAAAGGGGAATAGAGACAGGGGGACAGAGAGAGGGAGACAGTGAGAAAGGTACAGAGAGAGGGACAGAGAGAGAAGGGCAGAGTGAGGGGGGACAGAGAGTGGGGCAGATGTTTGGTCATAGAGAGGTGGGGACCGACGGGGGGAAGAGAGAAAGGGGGCAGAGAGTGGGTGACAAAGAATGAGGGGGCAGAGAGAGAGGGGGCAGAGAGAGAGTGGGCAGAGAGAGAGGGGTACAGAGAGAAAGGGGGACAGAGAGAGAGGGGGACAGAGTGAGGGGGCAGACAGAGGGGTTACAGAGAGAGGGGTAAAGAGAGAAAGGGGACAGAGAGTTGGGGAGATAGGGGGGTCAGCGAGAGGGGGACAGTGAGAAGGGTACAGATAGAGAGGGACAGGCAGAGGGGAGAGAGAGTGGGGGACAGAGAGAGGGGTGAGAGAGGGGGACAGAGAGAGAGGGGGTCAGAGATAGGGGGGCAGAGAGTGGGGGACAGAGAGAGGGGGACAGAGAGAGGGGGACAATGAGAGGGGAACAGAGATTGGGGGTCAGGAGAAAGGGCACAGAGTGTGGGGGACAGAGAGAGGGGTGAGAGACGGGGACAGAGAGAGAGGGTGTCAGAGATAGGGGGACAGAGAGAGGGGGGACAGAGAGAGGGCGGGACTGAGAGAGTGGGACAGAGAGAGGAAGTGGGGTTCAGAGAGAGGGGGACAGAGAAAGGGAGACAGAGTGTTGGGGACAGAGAGAGGGGTGAGAGAGTGGGACAGACAGAGAGGGGGTCAGAGATAGGGGGACAGAGAGAGGGGGTTGACAGAGAGAGTGGGATAGAGAGAGGAAAGGGGTTCAGAGAGAGGGTGACAGAGAGAGGGGGACAGTGAGAAGGGTACAGATAGAGAGGGACAGGGAGAGGGGGAGTGAGAGTGGGGGACAGAGAGAGGGTTGAGAGAGGGGGACAGAGAGAGAGGGGTCAGAGATAGGGGGACAGAGTGGGGGGGACAGAGAGAGGGGGGAGTCAGAGAGAGAGGGACAGAGAGAAGGATGGGGTGTCAGAGAGTGGGGGGCAGAGAGAGGGGGCAGCGAGAGAGGGGAATTGAGAGAGGGGACGACAGAGAGAGAGGGGGGACAGAGAGAGAGGGACAGAAAGAGGGGGGAAGAGAGAGGCGGGTGGGAGGAAGCGGGGCGCAGAGACAGTGTAATAGAGAGCAGGGCACAGAGAGTGGGGGAGATATATGGGGTCAATGAGAAGTGGACAGAGAGAGGGGGAGATAGAGGGGGACAGAGTGGGGGGGAGAGAGGGGGTCAAAGAGAGGGGGACAGATAGAGAGGGGGTCTGAGAGAGGGGGACAGAGAGAGAGGGGGACAGAGAGAGGGAGACAGAGAGAGGGGGAGATGTAGGGGATCAGAGGGAGAGGGACATGGAGAGGGGGACAGAGAGTGGGGGAGATAGAGGGGGTCAGAGAGAGGGGGAACAGAAAGAATGGGAGGTAGAGGGTGTCAGAGAGAGCGGGAAATAGAGAGGAGGACAGATAGTGGGAGAGAAACAGGGCGTCAGGGATAGGGGGACAGAGAAAGGGAGACAGTGAGAGAAGGGACAGACAATGGGGGAGAAAGAGGGGTCAGCGAGAGGGGGGACAGATAGAGGGGGGTCAGAGAGAGAGCGGAGTCAGAGAGAGAGGGGCAGAGGGAGTGGGGTTCAGAGTGAGGGGGACAGAGAGAGAGGGGAACTGAGAGAGGGGAGGACAGAGAGAGAGGGCACAGAGAGTGGGGGGACAGAGAGTGGTGGGACAGAGAAAGGGGGGCAGAGAGAGAGGGGGCAGAGAGAGAGAGGACAGAGAGAGAGGGGGACAGAGTTAGGGGGCAGAGAGAGAGGGGACAGACAGAGGGGGACAGAGTGAGAGGGGACAGAGAGTTGGGATATAGGGGGTCAGCGAGAGAAGGGACAGAGAGAGGGAGGATAGAGGGAGGCGGATGGGAGAGAGAGGGGAGGAGAGAGAGGGGGACAGAGAAAGTGCGACAGACAGAGGGGGGTAGAGAACAGGGGTGAGAGAGAGTCGGGTAGGTGACAGAGAGAGATGGAGAGAGAGAGAGAGCGACAGAGAGACAGTGACAGAGAGAGGGGGACAGTGAGAGGGGTGAGAGAGGGGGACAGATAGAGAGGGGGTCACAGGTAGGGGGGCAGAGAGAGGGGTGAGAGAGGGGGACAGATAGAGAGGGGGTCAGAGGTAGGGGGGCAGAGAGAGGGGTACAGAGAGAGGGGGACAGTGAGAAGGTACACATAGAGAGGGACGGACAGAGGGGGACAGAGAGTGGGGCACAGAGAGAGGCGTGAGAGAGGGGGACAGAGAGAGAGGGGGACAGAGAGTGGGGGACAGAGAGAGGGGTGAGAGAGCGGGCCAGAGAGAGAGGGGGTCAGAGATAGGGGGGACAGAGAGAGGGGGACATAGAGAGGGGGGACAGTCAGAGGGGGACATAGAGAGGGGGGAACAGAGAGAGGGGGGTCAGAGAGAGTGGGACAGAGAGAGGAAGGTGGTCAGAGAGAAAGGGGCACAGAGAGGGGCCAGAGAGAGAGGGGTCCTGAGAGACGGGAGGACACAGAGAGAGGGGACAGAGAGAGAGAGGGACAGAGAGAGATGGGGACAGAGAGAGAGGGGCAGAAAGAGGGGGGAAAGGGAGAGGCGGGTGGGAGGGAGAGGGGGGTGCAGACACAGGGCAATACAGAGCGGGGCACAGAGAGTGGGGGAGATAGATGGGGTCAGAGAGGTGGACAGAGAGAGCGGGAGATAGAAGGGGAAAGAGTGGTGGTCAGGGAGAGGGGTACAGAGTGGGGGAGAGAGAGGGGGTCATAGAGTGGGGGACAGAGAGAGAGGGGGACAGGGAGAGGGGGAGATGTAGGCGGTCAGAGGGAGAGCGACAGAGAGAGCGGCACAGAGAGTGGGGGAGATAGAGGGGATCAGAGAGAGGGGGGCAGAAAGAATGTGAGGTAGAGGAGGTCAGAGAGAGGTGGGACAGAGAGAGGGGCAGAGAGAGAGTGAGGGGGGCAGAGAGAGGGGTGACCGAGAGAGTGGGACAGAGAGAGGGAGACAGAGCGAGAGGGGACAGAGAATGGGGGAGAAAGAGGGGTCAGCGAGAGGGGTGACAGAGAGAGCGGGGAAAGAGCGAGGCAGATGGGAGAGAGAGGGTAGCAGAGAGAGGGACACAGAGTGTGCGACAGACAGAGGGGGCAGAGACCGGGGGTGAGAGAGATGCGGGTGGGAGAGAGAGGGGGTCAGATAGAGGGGGTCAGATAGAGGGGGTCAGAGAGTGGGGGACAGAGAGAGAGGGACAGAGAGAGAGGGAAAGAGAGAGAGAGGGACAGAGAGAGGGGGGACAGTGAGAAGGGTACAGAGAGAGAGGGACTTGGGAGGGGGACAGAGAGTGGGGGCGATGTTTGGTCAGAGAGAGCTGGGGACGGGGGGCAGAGAGAAAAGGGGGCAGAGAGAGGGTGACATAGAGTGAGGGGCCAGAGAGAGAGGGGGGCAGGGAGAGAGGGGGCAGAGAGAGAGGGGCCAGAGAGAGAGGGGGACAGAGAGAGGTGGGCAGAGAGAGGGTGGGCAGAGAAAGGGTGGGCAGTGAGAGGGTGGGCAGTGAGAGAGGGGAACAGAGAGAGAGCGGGAAAGAGAGAGAGAGGGGACATAGAGAGAGGGAGACAGAGAGAGAGAGAGAATGAGAGAGGGGGACAGAGAGAGAGAGGGGCACAGAGTGGGGGGGGTGTCAGAGAGTGAGGGGTGACAGACAGAAGGGGTCAGAGAGAGAGGGACAGAGAGAGAGTTTACAACGAGTGGGGGAGATAATGGGGTTCAGTGAGAGGGGGGACAGAGAGAGGGAGGACAGAGGGAGGCGGAAGGGAGAGAGAGGGGAGCAGAGGGAGGGGGACAGAGATTGTGCGACAGGCAGAGGGGGGCAGAGAGCGGGGGTGAGAGAGATGCGGGTGGGGGACAGAGAGAGGGGGACAGAGAGAGCGGGAGAGAGAGAGAGGGGGACAGAGAGAGAGGGACAGAGAGAGAGGGGGACAGAGAGAGAGAGGGTCAGAGAGAGAGGGACAGAGAGAGGGGGTCAGAGAGAGGAGGACTGAGAGTGGGGGACAGAGAGAGGGGTGAGAGAGGGGGACAGAGAGAGAGGGGGTCAGAAATAGGGGACAGAGAGAGGGGGGACAGACAGAGGGGGGACATAGAGAGGGGGGACATAGAGAGTGTGACAGAGAGAGGAAGGGGGTCAGAGAGAGATGGACAGAGAGAGTGTGACAGTGAGAAGGGTACAGAGAGAGAGGGACAGAGAGAGGGGGGACAGAGAGTGGGGGATAGAGAGAGGGTGTCAGAGATAGGGGGACAGAGAGTGGGGAAGATGGGCGTGTTAGAGAGGGGGGACAGAGAGAGCGTGGGCAGAGAGAGAGGGGGCCGAGAGGTTGACAGAGAGTGAGATGGGCAGGGAGAGAGGGGTGCAGAGAGATGGTGCAAAGAGATAGTGGGCAAGAGAGAAAGGAGGATAGAGGGAGAGGGGGCAGAGACAGAGGGGCAGTGAGAGAGGGGGACAGAGAGAGAGGGTCAGAGAGAGAGTGGGGTCAGAGAGAGAGGGGGCAGAGAGGGGGGCAGAGAGAGATGGGACAGAGAGCGGGGGCGACAGAGAGATGGTGTACAGAGAGAGGTGGCAGAGATGGGGCAAAGAGAAGGGAGGGCAGAGAGAGTGGGGGGCAGAGAGAGGGAGAAGAGGGAGAGGGGTGAGAGAGAGAGTTGACAGAGAGAGGGGTGAGAGAGAGAGAGGGGTACGGAGAGAGGGGGGACAGCGTGAGAGGGGGACAGAGAGAGAGGGAGGTCAGAGAGAGAGGGAGGTCAGAGAGCGAGGGGAGGAGAGAGAGGGGGACAGAGAGAGTGGAGGGCAGAGAGAGAGGGACAGTGAGGGGGGACAGAGAGTGGGGATCAGAGTGAAGGGGACAGAGAGTGCGTGACAGAGAGAGGGGTGAGAGGGGGGACAGAGAGAGGGGGGTCAGAGAAAGTGGGGACAGAGAGAGGGGGAGGACAGATTGAGTGGGACAGAGAGAGGAATGGGGGTCAGAGAGAGGGGGACAGAGAGAGGAGGACAATGAGAAGGGTACAGAGAGAGAGGGACAGAGAGAGTGGGACAGAGAGTGGTGGACAGAGAGTGGGTGAGATGGGAGGTTCAAAGAGAGGGGCGGACAGAGGGGGGCAGAGAGAGGGGGTAGAGAGACAGGGGGGCAGAGAGATGGGGGACAGAGAGAGGAGTGACAGAGAAAGGGGGACAGAGAGAGAGGGGGTCAGAGAGAGGGGGAGATAGAGGGGGACAGAGGGAGAGGGACAGACAGAGGAGGACAGATAGTGGGGGAGATAGAGGGCGTCAGAGAGAGAGGGGCAGAGAGAGCGGGATAGAGAGAGAGAAAGGGGAGAGAGAGAGAGGGGACAGAGAGGGAGTGACAGAGAGAGGGGGACAGAGAGTGGGGGAGATAGAGTGGATTAGCGAGGGGGGACAGAAAGAGGAGTGACAGAGAGAGGGGGACAGAGAGACGGGGACAGAGGGAGAGGGGACTGAGAGTGGTAGAGATAGAGGGGGTAAGAGGGAGGGGGAACAGAGAGGGGCGTCAGAGAGAGGGGGGCAGAGAGAGAGGGTGACAGAGAGAGAGGGGGACAGAGAGAGAGGGGGAAGAGAGAGACAGGGGGGATAGAAACAGAGGGGGGACAGAGAGAGAGGGGGGGGGACAGAGAGAGTGGGGGACAGAGAGCGTGGGGGACAGAGGGAGAGGGGAGCAGAGAGAGGGCGAGAGAGGGAGGACAGAGAGAGAGGGTGACAAAGAGAGAGGGACACCGAGAGATTTGGAGAGAGGGGGGCAGAGAGAGGGGAGGGCAGAGAGAAGGGGCCAGAGAGAGGGCGCGAAAATGAGGGGGATAGAGAGAGAAGGGGACAGAGAGAGTGGGAGAGAGAGAGAGAGAGGGTGACAGAGTGAGAAGGGACAGAGAGAGTGGGGGACAGAGAGAGTGGGGAGAGGGAGAGAGGGGGAGAGAGAGAGGGGGGGAGAGAGAGAGGGGTTGCAGAGAGAGGGGGGACAGAGAGAGGGGACAGCGAGTGGGGGGATACAGAGAGAGGAGGACAGTGAGGAGGTACAGAGAGAGGCGGGTGGGAGGGAGATGGGGTAAGAGAGAGGGCGACAGAGAGAGGGGGACAGAGAGTGGGGGAAATGGGGAGGTCAGAGAGAGAGGGGGACAGAGAGAGGGGGGCAGAGAGATGGCGACAGAGAGAGGGTGACAGAGAGTGAGGGGGCAGAGAGAGATTGGGGCAGAGAGAATGTGACAGAGAGGGGGGCAGAGAGCGGGGAAGAGAGAGAGGGGACAGAGAGTGGGTGACAGAGGGAGGGGGACAGATAGAGGGGTGATAGAGAGAGGGAGACAGAGAGTGGGCGATATAGAATTGGACAGAGAGAGGGGAAACAGAGAGGGGGGTCAGAGAGAGAGGGACAGTGAGGAGGTACAGAGAGAGGCGGGTGGGAGGGAGAGGGTGTCAGAGAGAGGGCGACAGAGAGAGGGGGACAGAGAGTGGGGGAGAAGTGGGGTCAGAGAGAGGGGGGACAGAGAGAGGGGTGGCAGAGAGAGAGGGGGCAGAGAGAGGTGACAGAGAGTGAGTGGGGCAGAGAGAGAGGGGCAGAGAGAGAGGCGGCTGGGAGAGAGAGTGGGGTTAGAGAGAGGCGGGTAGGAGAGCGAGGGGGACAGAGAAAGGGAAAGATAGAGGGGGTCAGAGTGAGGGGGATCGAGAGAGGGGCATAGGGAATGGGGAGATAGAGAGGGTCAGAGAGAGTGGGACAGAGAGAGAGGAACAGAGAGTGGGGAAGATGGGGGGTCAAAGAGAGGGGGGACAGAGAGCGCGTGGACAGAGAGAGATGGGGCAGAGAGAGGGTGACAGAGAGTGAGATGGGCAGAGAGAGAGAGGGGGCAGAGAGATAGGGGGCAGAGAGATAGTGGGCAAGAGAGAGAGGGCGATAGAAAGAGATGGGGCAGAGAGAGGGGGGCAGTGAGAGAGGGGGACAGAGAGAGAGGGGACAGAGAAAGGGGGGACAGAGAGATGGTGTACAGAGAGAGGGGGACAGAGAGGAGGCAAAGAGAGGGGAGGACAGAGAGAGAGGGGGCAGAGAGAGAGGGGGACAGAGAGAGTGGGGGGCAGGGGGAGAGGGTCCAGAGAGAGAGGGGTCAGAGAGAGAGAGGACAGAGATGGGGGGCAGAGAGAGAGGGGTACAGAGAGAGCGGGGACAGAGAGAGAGGGGGACAGAGAGTGAGGGAGGTCAGAGAGAGAGGGAGGTCAGAGAGAGAGAGCGGAACAGAGAGAGGGGTCAGAGAGAGGGGGTCAGAGGGAGCGGGGGCAGAGAGAGAGAGGGCAGAGAGAGTTGTGGACAGAGAGAGAGGGGTCAGAGAGAAAAGGGGACAGAGTGTGAGGGGGACAGAGAGGGGGAGAGAGAGGGGGACAGAGAGAGAAGGGGACAGAGTGGGGACGCAGAGAGAGAGGGGGATAAAGAGAGAGGGGAGCAGGGGGGGAAGAGAGAGTGCGACAGACAGAGGGGGGCAGAGAGTGAGGGTGAGAGAGAGGCGGGTGGGGGACAGAGAGAGAGGGACAGAGAAAGAGGGACAGAGAGAGGGAGGGTCAGAGAGATGGGGACAGAGAGAGGTGAACAGTGAGGGGGGACTGAGAGTGGGGGTCAGAGAGAAGGGGACAGAGAGTGGTGGACAGAGAGGGGGTGAGAGAGGGGGACAGAGAGAGAGGGGGTCAGAGAAAGGGGGCAGAGGGAGGGGGGACAGAGAAAGGGGACAGAGAGAGAAGTACAGAGAGACGGGGGCAGAGAGTGAAGGGACAGAGAGTGGTGGAGAGAGAGGGGGTAAGAGGGAATGGGAACAGAGAGGGGCGTCAGACAGAGGGGGGCAGAGAGAGAGGCGGACAGAGAGAGGGGAACAGAGAGAGAGGGGGAAGAGAGAGAGAGAGGGGGCAGAGAGTGAAGTGTCAGAGAGAGGAGGATAGTAACAGAGGGTGGACAGAGAGAGAGGGGGACAGAGAGAGTGGGAGACAGAGAGAGTGGGGGACAGAGGGAGAGGGGAGCAGAGAGAGGGCGAGAGAGGGAGGACAGAGAGAGAGGGGGCAGAGAGAGACGGGGACAGAGAGATGGGAAGAGAAGGGGCCAGAGAGAGGGCGAGAAAGTGAGGGAATGGGGTGAGTGCAGTGTTGTGCAGGGATCAGTCAGGGAGGGGGAATTTCAGTGTTGGGTAGGGATCAGTCAGGGATGGGGTGTTTGCATTGTTAGGCAGGGATCAGTCAGGAAATGGGTTAGTGCAGTGTTGGGTAGGGATCAGTAAGGGATTGGGAGATTTCAAAGTTGGGTAAGGATCAGACAGGGAGGGGGAGATTGCAATGTTGGTTAGGGATCATTCAGGGAGGGAGAGATTGCAGTGTTGGGTAGGGATCAGTCAGGGAGGGAGTGATTGCAGTGTTGGTTAGGAATCAGTCAGGGAGGGGGAGATTGCACAGTTGGGTAGGGATCAGTCAGGGAATGGGGTGAGTGCAGTGTTGGGTTGTGATCAGTCAGGGAGGGGGTGATTGCAGTGTTGTGTAGGGATCAGTCAGGGATGGGGTGATTGCAGTGTTGTGTAGGGATCAGTCAGGGATGGGGTGATTGCAGTGTTGGGTAGGGATCAGGCAGGGAGGGGAGATTGCAGTGTTGCATAGGAATCCGTCAGTGAGGGGAGATTGCAGTGTTGGGTAGGGATTCATCAGTGTTGGGGAGATTTCAGTTTTGGGTAGGGATCAGTCAGGGAGGGGGTGAGTGCCGTGTTGGGTCGTTATCAGTCAGGGAGGGAATGATTGCAGTGTTGTGTACGCATCAGTCAGGGAGGGGGAGATTGCAGTGATGGGTAGGGATCATTCAGGGAATTGGGTGATTGTAGTGTCGGGTAGGGATCAGTCAGGGAATGGGGTGAGTGCAGTGTTGGCAGGGATCAGTCAGGGAAGGGGAGATTGCGGTGTTGGGTAGGGATCAGTCAGGGAGTGGGAGAGTGCAGTGTTGGGTAGGGATCAGTCAGGGAGTGGGCGATTGCAGTGTTGTGTTGGGATAAGTGAAAGGTGTGAGATTGCAGTGTTGGATAGGGATCAGTGACGGAGGGGGAGATTGCAGTTTTGGTTAGGGATCAGTCAGGGAGGGGGAGAGTTCAGTGTTTTGTACGGCTCAGTCAGGGAGGGGAAGATTGCACTGTTGGGTAGGCATGAATTAGGGAGGGGGAGATTGCAGTGTTGAGCAGGGATCAGTCAGTCAGGGAGGGGAGATGGCAGTGTTGGGGAGGGATCAGTTAGGGAGAAGGTGATTGCAGTGTTGGGTAGGGATCAGTTTGTGTTCGGGAGATTGCAGTCTTGGTTAGGGATCAGTCAGGGAGGGGTGATTGCAGTGTTGGGTTGGAATCAGTCAGGGAGGGGGTGATTGCAGTGTTGGGTAGGGATCAGTCAGGGAGGGGGTGATTGCAGTGTTGGGTAGGGATCTGTGACGGAGGATGAGATTGCAGTGTTGGATAGGAAAATGTCAGGGAGGTGGAGTTTGCAGTGTTGGGTAGGGATCAGTCAGGGAGGGGTGATTGCGGTGTTGGATTGGGATCAGTCAGTGAGGGGGAGATTGCGGTATTGTGTACGGATCAGTCAGGGACGGGTGAGTACAGTGTTGGCTTGGGATCAGTCAGAGAGGGGGCGATTGCAGTTTTGGGTAGGGATGAGAGAGGGAACGGTGATTGCAGTGTTGGGTAGTGATCAGTCAGGGAGGTGGTGATTGCAGTGTTGGGTCGGTATCAGTCAGGGAATGGGGTGAGTGCAGTGTTGGGTAGGGATCAGAGAGGGAGGGGGAGATTGCAGTGTTGGGTAGGGATCAGTCAGGGCATGAGGTGAGTGCAGTGTTGTGTAGGGATCAGAGAGGGAGGGGGAGATTGCAGTGTTGGGTAGGGATCAGACAGGGAATGAGGTGAGTGCAATGTTGTGTAGGGATCAGTCAGGGAGTATGTGATTACAGTGTTGTATAAGGTTCAATAAGGGAGGGGGAGATTGCAATGTTGCATAGGGATTCATCAGTGAGGGGGAGAGTGCAGTGTTGGGTAGGGATCAGTCAGGGAGTGGGCGAATGCAGTGTTGGGCAGGGATAAGTCAGGGAGGGGGCGATTGCAGTGTTGTGTTGGGATAAGTGAAAGGGGGGAGATTGCAGTGTTGGATAGGGATCAGTGACAGAGGGGGTGATTGCAGTTTTGGTTAGGGATCAGTCAGGGAGGGGGAGAGTGCAGTGTTTTGTACGGCTCAGTCAGGGAGGGGGAGATTGCACTGTTGGGTAGGGATCAATTAGGGAGGGGGAGATTGCAGTGTTGAGCAGTGATCAGTCAGGGAGGGGGGATGGCAGTGTTGGGGAGGGATCAGTTAGGGAGAAGGTGATTGCAGTGTTGGGTAGGGATCAGTTTGTGTTCGGGAGATTGCAGTCTTGGTTAGGGATCAGTCAGGGAGGGGGAGATTGCAGTGTTGGATTGGGATCAGTCAGTGAGGGGGAGATTGCAGTGTGGGTTAGGGATCAGTCAGGGAGGGGGTGATTGCAGTGTTGGGTAGGGATCAGTCAGGGAGGGGGTGATTGCAGTGTTGGGTAGGGATCTGTGACGGAGGATGAGATTGCAGTGTTGGATAGGAAAATGTCAGGGAGGTGGAGTTTGCAGTGTTGGGTAGGGATCAGTCAGGGAGGGGTGATTGCGGTGTTGGATTGGGATCAGTCAGTGAGGGGGAGATTGCGGTATTGTGATCGGATCAGTCAGGGACGGGTGAGTACAGTGTTGGGGAGGGATCAGTCAGAGAGGGGGCGATTGCAGTTTTGGGTAGGGATCAGAGAGGGAACGGTGATTGCAGTGTTGGGTAGGGATCAGTCAGGGAGGGGGTGATTGCAGTGTTGGGTAGGGATCTGTGACGGAGAATGAGATTGCAGTGTTGGGTACGAAAATGTCAGGGAGGTGGAGTTTGCACTGTTGGGTAGGGATCAGTCAGGGAGGGGTACATTGCAGTGTTGGTTAGGCATCAGTCAGGGGGAGGGAGATTGCAGTGTTGGGAAGTGATCAGTCAGGGAGGGGGGAGATTGCAGTGTTTTGTAGGGATCAGTCAGGGAAATGGTATGAATTCTGTGTTGGGTAGGGATCAGTCTGGGAGGGGGTGAGTGCAGTGTTGGGTAGGTTTTAGTCAGGGAGGGTGTGAGTGCAGTGTTGGGTAGGCATCAGTCAGGGAGGGGTGATTGCGGTGTTGGATTGGGATCAGTCAGTGAGGGGAGATTGCAGTATTGTGTAGGGATCAGTCAGGGAGGGGTAAGTAGAGTGTTGTGTTGGGATCAGTCAGAGAGGGGGTGATTGCTGTTTTGGGTAGGGATCAGTCAGGGTGGGAGTGATTGCTGTGTTGGGTAGTGATCAGTCAGGGAAAGGGGCGATTGCAATGTTGGGTAGGGATCAGTCAGGGATGGGGAGATTGAATTGTTGTGTACGGATCAGTCAGGGATGGGGAGATTTCAGTGTAGGGTATGGATCAGTCAGGGATGGGGAGATTTCAGTGTAGGGTATGGATCAGTCAGGGAGGGGAAGATTGCAGTGTTGGGGAGGGCATAGCCAGGGAGTGGCAGATTGCAGTGTTGTGTGAGGTTCAGTAAGGGAGGGGGAGATTGCAGTGTTGGGTAGGGATCAGTCAGGGAGGGGGTGATTGCAGTGTTGGGTTGGGATCAGTCAGGGAGGGGGAGATTGCAGTGTTGTGTAGGGATCAGTCCGGGATGGTGTGATTGCAGTGTTGGGTAGGGATCAGTCAGGGAGGGGAGATTGCAGTGTTGCATAGGAATCCGTCAGTGAGGGGGAGATTGCAGTGTTGGGTAGTGATTCATCAGTGTGGGGTAGATTTCAGTGTTGGGTAGGGATCAGTCAGGGAGGGGGTGATTGCCGTGTTGAGTCGTTATCAGTCAGGGAGGGAATGACTGTAGTGTTGTGTAGGGGTCATTCAGGGAGGGTGTAATTGCAGTGTTGTGTAGGCATCAGACATCGAGGGGGAGATTGCAGTGATGGGTAGGGATCAGTCAGGGAATGGGGTGAGTGCAGTGTTAGCAGGGATCAGTCAGGGAAGGGGAGATTGCAGTGTTGGGGAGGGATCAGTTTGGGTTGGGGAGATTGCAGTCTTGGTTAGGGATCAGTCAGGGAGGGGGAGATTGCAGTGTTGGTTTGGGATCAGTCAGTGAGGGGGAGATCGCAGTGTGGGTTAGGGATCAGATAGGGATGGGTGAGTACAGTTTTGGGTTGGGATCAGTCAGAGAGGGGGCGATTGCAGTTTTGGGTAGGGATGAGAGAGGGAACGGTGATTGCAGTGTTGGGTAGGGATCAGTCAGGGAGGGGGTGATTGCAGTGTTGGGTAGGGATCTGTGACGGAGAATGAGATTGCAGTGTTGGGTACGAAAATGTCAGGGAGGTGGAGTTTGCACTGTTGGGTAGGGATCAGTCAGGGAGGGGTACATTGCAGTGTTGGGTAGGCATCAGTCAGGGGGAGGGAGATTGCAGTGTTGGGTAGGGATCCGTCAGGGAGGGGATGATTGACGTGTTGGGTAGGGATCAGTCAGGGAGGGGGAGATTGCAGTGTTGGGAAGTGATCAGTCAGGGAGGGGGGAGATTGCAGTGTTTTGTAGGGATCAGTCAGGGAAATGGTATGAATTCTGTGTTGGGTAGGGATCTGTCTGGGAGGGGGTGAGTGCAGTGTTGGGTAGGTTTTAGTCAGGGAGGGTGTGAGTGCAGTGTTGGGTAGTCATCAGTCAGGGAGGGGTGATTGCGGTGTTGGATTGGGATCAGTCAGTGAGGGGAGATTGCAGTATTGCGTAGGGATCAGTCAAGGAGGGGTGAGTAGAGTGTTGGGTTGGGATCAGTCAGAGAGGGGGTGATTGCTGTTTTGGGTAGGGATCAGTCAGGGAAAGGGGCGATTGCAATGTTGGGTCGGGATCGGTCAGGGATGGGGAGATTGAATTGTTGTGTGCGGATCAGTCAGGGATGGGGAGATTTCAGTGTAGGGTATGGATCAGTCAGGGAGGGGAAGATTGCAGTGTTGGGGAGGGCATAGCCAGGGAGTGGCAGATTGCAGTGTTGTGTAAGGTTCAGTAAGGGATGGTGTGATTGCAGTGTTGGGTAGGGATCAGTCAGGGAGTGGAGATTGCAGTGTTGCATAGGAATCCGTCAGTGAGGGGGAGATTGCAGTGTTGGGTAGTGATTCATCAGTGTGGGGGAGATTTCAGTGTTGGGTAGGGATCAGTCAGGGAGGGGGTGATTGCCGTGTTGGGTCGTTATCAGTCAGGGAGGGAATGATTGTAGTGTTGTGTAGGGATCATTCAGGGAGGGTGTAATTGCAGTGTTGTGTAGGCATCAGTCAGGGAGGGGGAGATTGCAGTGATGGGTACGGATCAGTCTGGGAGGGTGTGAGTGCAGTTTTGCTCGTGATCATTCCGGGAGGGGCAGATTGCAGTGTTGGGTATGGATCAGTCAGGGAGGGGGTGATTGCAGTGTTGGGTAGGGATCTGTGAAGGAGGATGAGATTGCAGTGTTGGATAGGAAAATGTCAGGGAGGTGGAGTTTGCAGTGTTGGGTAGGGATCAGTCAGGGAGGGGTGATTGCGGTGTTGGATTGGGGTCAGTCAGTGAGGGGGAGATTGCAGTATTGTGTAGGAATCAGTCAGGGAGGGGGTGCTTGGGTGTTGGATTGGGATCAGTCAGGGAGGGGGAGATTGCCGTATTGTGTAGGGCTCAGTCAGGGAGTGGTGAGTACAGTGTTGGGTTAGGATCAGTCAGAGAGGGGGCGATTGCAGTGTTGCATAGGAATCCGTCAGTGAGGGTGAGATTGCAGTGTTGGGTAGTGATTCATCAGTGTGGGGGAGATTTCAGTGTTGGGTAGGGATCAGTCAGGGAGGGGGTGATTGCCGTGTTGAGTCGTTATCAGTCAGGGAGGGAATGACTGTAGTGTTGTGTAGGGGTCATTCAGGGAGGGTGTAATTGCAGTGTTGTGTAGGCATCAGACATCGAGGGGGAGATTGCAGTGATGGGTAGGGATCAGTCAGGGAATGGGGTGAGTGCAGTGTTAGCAGGGATCAGTCAGGGAAGGGGAGATTGCAGTGTTGGGGAGGGATCAGTTTGGGTTGGGGAGATTGCAGTCTTGGTTAGGGAACAGTCAGGGAGGGGGAGATTGCAGTGTTGGTTTGGGATCAGTCAGTGAGGGGGAGATCGCAGTGTGGGTTAGGGATCAGTCAGGGAGGAGTGAGTACAGTTTTGGGTTGGGATCAGTCAGAGAGGGGGCGATTGCAGTTTTGGGTAGGGATTAGAGAGGGAACGGTGATTGCAGTGTTGGGTAGGGATCAGTCAGGGAGGGTGTGATTGCAGTGTTGGGTAGGGATCTGTGACGGAGAATGAGATTGCAGTGTTGGGTACGAAAATGTCAGGGAGGTGGAGTTTGCACTGTTGGGTAGGGATCAGTCAGGGAGGGGTACATTGCAGTGTTGGGTAGGCATCAGTCAGGGGGAGGGAGATTGCAGTGTTGGGTAGGGATCCGTCAGGGAGGGGATGATTGACGTGTTGGGTAGGGATCAGTCAGGGAGGGGGAGATTGCAGTGTTGGGAAGTGATCAGTCAGGGAGGGGTGAGATTGCAGTGTTTTGTAGGGATCAGTCAGGGAAATGGTATGAATTCTGTGTTGGGTAGGGATCTGTCTGGGAGGGGGTGAGTGCAGTGTTGGGTAGGTTTTAGTCAGGGAGGGTGTGAGTGCAGTGTTGTGTAGGCATCAGTCAGGGAGGGGTGATTGCGGTGTTGGATTGGGATCAGTCAGTGAGGGGAGATTGCAGTATTGCGTAGGGATCAGTCAAGGAGGGGTGAGTAGAGTGTTGGGTTGGGATCAGTCAGAGAGGGGGTGATTGCTGTTTTGGGTAGGGATCAGTCAGGTTGGGTGTGATTGCTGTGTTGGGTAGTGATCAGTCAGGGAAAGGGGCGATTGCAATGTTGGGTCGGGATCGGTCAGGGATGGGGAGATTGAATTGTTGTGTACGGATCAGTCAGGGATGGGGAGATTTCAGTGTAGGGTATGGATCAGTCAGGGAGGGGAAGATTGCAGTGTTGGGGAGTGCATAGCCAGGGAGTGGCAGATTGCAGTGTTGTGTAAGGTTCAGTAAGGGAGGGGGAGATTGCAGTGTTGGGTAGGGATCAGTCAGGGAGGGGGTGATTGCAGTGTTGGGTTGGGATCAGTCAGGGATGGGGAGATTGCAGTGTTGTGTAGGGATCAGTCCGGGATGGTGTGATTGCAGTGTTGGGTAGGGATCAGTCAGGGAGTGGAGATTGCAGTGTTGCATAGGAATCCGTCAGTGAGGGGGAGATTGCAGTGTTGGGTAGTGATTCATCAGTGTGGGGGAGATTTCAGTGTTGGGTAGGGATCAGTCAGGGAGTGGGTGATTGCCGTGTTGGGTCGTTATCAGTCAGGGAGGGAATGATTGTAGTGTTGTGTAGGGATCATTCAGGGAGGGTGTAATTGCAGTGTTGTGTAGGCATCAGTCAGGGAGGGGGAGATTGCAGTGATGGGTACGGATCAGTCTGGGAGGGTGTGAGTGCAGTTTTGCTCGTGATCATTCCGGGAGGGGCAGATTGCAGTGTTGGGTAGGGATCAGTCAGGGAGGGGGTGATTGCAGTGTTGGGTAGGGATCTGTGAAGGAGGATGAGATTGCAGTGTTGGATAGGAAAATGTCAGGGAGGGGTGAGTACAGTGTTGGCTTGGGATCAGTCAGAGAGGGGCCGATTGCAGTTTTGGGTATGGATGAGAGAGGGAACGGTGATTGCAGTGTTGTGTGGGGATCAGTCAGGGAAGGTGAAACTGCAGTGTTGGGTAGGGATCAGAGAGGGAGGGGAGGATTGCAGTGTTGGGTCTGGATCAGTCAGGGAGGGGGAGATTGCAGTGTTGTGTCGGGATTAGTCAGGGAGGGGTTGATTGCAGTGTTGTTTAGGGATCAGTCAAGGAGGAGGGAGATTGCAGTGTTGGGTAGGGATCAGTCTGGGAGGGGGTGAGTGCAGAGTTGGGTCGGGATGAGAGAGGAAGGGATGATTGCATTTTGGGTAGGGATCAGTCGCCTGGGAGTGAGTGAAGTCTTCTGTAGGGATCAGTCAGGGAGGCGGAGATTGCAGTGTTGGATAGCGATCAGTCAGGGAGGGGGTGAGTGCAGCGTTGTGTAGGGATCTGTCATGGAGGGGTTGATGGCAGTGTTGTGTAGGGATCAGTCAGTGAGGGGGTGAGTGCAGTGTTGTGTAGGGATCAGTCAGGGAGGCGGCGATTGCAGTGTTGGGTAGGGATCGGTCAATGAGGGGGTTGAGTGCAGTGTTGTGTAGGGATCAGTCAGTGAGGGGGTGTGTGCAGTGTTGGTTTGGGATCAGTCAGGGAGGGGCAGATTGCAGTGTTGGGTAGGGATCAGTCAGGAATGGGGTGATTGCAGTGTTGGGCAGGGGTCAGTCAGTGAATGGGGTGAGTGCAGTGTTGTGCAGGGATCAGTCAGGGAATGGGGTGAGTGCTGTGTGGGTAGGGATCAGTCTGGGAGGGGTGATTGCAGTATTGTGTAGGGATCAGTCAGGGAGGGGGTGAGTACAGTTTTGGGTAGGTATTAGTCAGGGAGGGTGTGAGTGCAGTGTTGGGTTGGGATCAGTCAGGGAGGGGGTGTTTGCAGTATTGTGTAGGGATTAGTCAGGGAGGGGTGAGTACATTGTTCGGTTGGGATCAGTCAGAGTGGGGCGATTGCTGTTTTGGGTAGGGATGAGAGAGGGAACGGTGATTGCAATGTTGGGTAGGGATCAGTCAGGGAGGCGTTGAGTGCAGTGTTGTGTAGAGATCAGTCAGTGAGGGGGTGAGTGCAGTGATGGGTAGGTATTAGTCAGGGAGGGTGTGAGTGCAGTTTTGCTCGTGATCATTCAGGGAGGGGCAGATTGCAGTATTGTGTAGGGATCAGTCAGGGAGGGTTGAGTACAGTGTTGGGTTGGGATCAGTCAGAGAGGGGGCGATTGCAGTTTTGGGTAGGGATGAGAGAGGGAACGGTGATTGCAGTGTTGGGTAGGGATTAGTCAGGAGGGGGTGATTGCAGTGTTGTGTAGTGATCTGTCAGAGAGCAGGAGATTGCAGCGTTCTGTAGGAAACTGTCAGGGAGGGGTGAGTAGTGTTGGGTTGGGATCAGTCAGAGAGGGGGCGATTGCAGTTTTGGGTAGGGATGAGAGAGGGAATGGTGATTGCCGTGTTGGGTAGTGATCAGTCAGGGAGGGGGTGAGTGCAGTGTTGTGTCGGGATCAGTCAGGGAAGGTGAAATTGCAGTGTTGGTAGGGATCAGAGAGGGAGGGGGAGATTGCAGTGTCGTGTAGGGATTAGTTAGGGAGGGGGTAGATTGCAGTGTTGGGTAAGAGTCAGTCAGGGAGGGGATGATTGCAGTATTGGGTAGGGATCAGTCAGGGAATGGGGTGAGTGCACTATTGGGTAGGGATCAGTCTGGGAGGGGGTGAGTGCAGAGTTGGGTCGGGATGAGAGAGGGAGGAGTGATTGCAGTGTTGGTTAGGGATCATTCAGGAAGGGGGTAATTGCAGTGTTGTTTCGACATCAGTCAGGGAGGGGAAGAGGGCAGTGTTGGATAGCGATCAGACAGGGCGGAGATGAGTCCAGTGTTGTGTAGGGATCAGTCAGGGAGGGGGTGATTGCCGTGTTGGGTAGGGATCAGTCAGGGAATGGGGTGAGTGCTGTGTCGGGTAGGGATCAATCTGGGATGGGGTGAGTGCAGAGTTGGGTAGGTCTTAGTCAGAGATGGTGTGAGTGCAGTGTTGTGTAGGGTTCAGTAAGGGAGGGGGTGATGGTGGTGTTGGATTGGGATCAGTCAGTGAGGGGGTGATTGCAGTACTGTGAAGGGATCAGTCAGGGAGGGGTGAGTACAGTGTTGGGTTGGAATCAGTCAGAGAGGGGGCGATTGCAGTTTTTGGTAGGGATGAGGGAGGGAACGGTGATTGCAGTGTTAGGTAGGGATCTGTGAGGGAGAATGAGATTGCAGTGTTGGGTACGAAAATGTCAGGGAGGGGGAGATTGCAGTGTTGGGTAGGGATCAGTCAGGGAGGGGGTGCTTGGGTGTTGGATTGGGATCAGTCAGGGAGGGGGAGATTGCCGTATTGTGTAGGGCTCAGTCAGGGAGGGGTGAGTACAGTGTTGGGTTAGGATCAGTCAGAGAGGGGGCGATTGCTGTTTTGGGCAGGGATGAGAGAGGGAACAGTGATTGCAGTGTTGTGTAGAGATCAGTCAGTGAGGGGGTGATTGCAGTATTGGGAGGGATCAGTCAGGGAGGGGGAGATTGCAGTGATAGGTCGGGATCATTCAGGGAATGCAATGATTGCAGTGTTGGGTAGGGATCAGTCCGGGAGGGGGTGAGTGCAGTGTTGGGTAGGGATCAGTCAGGGAATGGGGTGAGTGCAGTTTTAGCAGGGATCAGTTAGGGAGGGGGAGATTGCAGTGATAGGTCGGGATCATTCAGGGAATGCAATGATTGCAGTGTTGGGTAGGGATCAGTCCGGGAGGGGGTGAGTGCAGTGTTGGGTAGGGATCAGTCAGGGAATGGGGTGAGTGCAGTTTTAGCAGGGATCAGTTAGGGAGGGGGAGATTGCAGTGATGTGTAGGGATCAGTCAGTGAATGGGGTGATTGCAGTGTTGGGTAGGGATCAGTCAGGGAATGGGGTGAGTGCAGTTTTAGCAGGGATCAGTTAGGGAGGGGGAGATTGCAGTGATGTGTAGGGATCAGTCAGGGTGTGGGGTGAGTGCAGTTTTAGCAGGGATCAGTCAGGGAGGGAGGAGATTGCAGTGTTGTGCAGGGATCAGTCAGGGAATGGGGTGAGTGCAATGTTGTGCAGGGATCAGTCAGGAAGGGGGAGATTGCAGTGTTGTTTAGGGATCAGTCAGGGTGTGGGGTGAGTGCAGTTTTAGCAGGGATCAGTCAGGGAGGGGGGAGATTGCAGTGTTGTGCAGGGATCAGTCAGGGAATGGGGTGAGTGCTGTGTGGGGAAGGGATCAGTCTGGGAGGGTTGATTGCAGTATTGTGTAGGGATCAGTCAGGGAGGGGGTGTGTGCAGTGTTGGTTTGGGATCAGTCAGGGAGGGGCAGATTGCAGTGTTGGGTAGGGATCAGTCAGGAATGGGGAGATTGCAGTGTTGTGCAGGGGTCAGTCAGGGAATGGGGTGAGTGCAGTGTTGTGCAGGGATCAGTCAGGGAATGGGGTGAGTGCTCTGTGGGTAGGGATCAGTCAGGGAGGGGTGATTGCAGTATTGTGTAGGGATCAGTCAGGGAGGGGGTGAGTACAGTTTTGGGTAGGTATTAGTCAGGGAGGGTGTGAGTGCAGTGTTGGGTTGGGATCAGTCAGGGAGGGGGAGATTGCAGTATTGTCTAGGGATCAGTCAGGGAGGGGTGAGTACAGTGTTGGGTTGGGATCAGTCAGAGTGGAGCGATTGCAGTTTTGGGTAGGGATGAGAGACGGATCGGTGATTGCAGTGTTATGTAGGGATCAGTCTGGGAGGGGGTGTTTGCAGTATTGTGTAGCGATTAGTCAGGGAGGGGTGAGTACATTGTTCGGTTGGGATCAGTCAGAGTGGGGCGATTGCTGTTTTGGGTAGGGATGAGAGAGGGAACGGTGATTGCAATGTTGGGTAGGGATCAGTCAGGGAGGCGTTGAGTTCAGTGTTGTGTAGAGATCAGTCAGTGAGGGGGTGAGTGCAGTGATGGGTAGGTATTAGTCAGGGAGGGTGTGAGTGCAGTTTTGCTCGTGATCATTCAGGGAGGGGCAGATTGCAGTATTGTGTAGGGATCAGTCAGGGAGGGTTGAGTACAGTGTTGGGTTGGGATCAGTCAGAGAGGGGGCGATTGCAGTTTTGGGTAGGGATGAGAGAGGGAACGGTGATTGCAGTGTTGGGTAGGGATTAGTCAGGAGGGGGTGATTGCAGTGTTGTGTAGTGATCTGTCAGAGAGCAGGAGATTGCAGCGTTCTGTAGGAAACTGTCAGGGAGGGGTGAGTAGTGTTGGGTTGGGATCAGTCAGAGAGGGGGCGATTGCAGTTTTGGGTAGGGATGAGAAAGGGAATGGTGATTGCCGTGTTGGGTAGTGATCAGTCAGGGAGGGGGTGAGTGCAGTGTTGTGTCGGGATCAGTCAGGGAAGGTGAAATTGCAGTGTTGGTAGGGATCAGAGAGGGAGGGGGAGATTGCAGTGTCGTGTAGGGATTAGTTAGGGAGGGGGGAGATTGCAGTGTTGGGTAGGAGTCAGTCAGGGAGGGGATGATTGCAGTATTGGGTAGGGATGAGTGAGGGAACGGTGATTGCAGTGTTGGGTAGTGATCTGTCAGAGAGCAGGAGATTGCAGTGTTCTGTAGGAAACTGTCAGGGAGGGGTGAGTAGTGTTGGGTTGGGATCAGTCAGAGAGGGGGCGATTGCAGTTTTGGGTAGGGATGAGAAAGGGAATGGTGATTGCCGTGTTGGGTAGTGATCAGTCAGGGAGGGGGTGAGTGCAGTGTTGTGTCGGGATCAGTCAGGGAAGGTGAAATTGCAGTGTTGGTAGGGATCAGAGAGGGAGGGGGAGATTGCAGTGTCGTGTAGGGATTAGTTAGGGAGGGGGGAGATTGCAGTGTTGGGTAGGAGTCAGTCAGGGAGGGGATGATTGCAGTATTGGGTAGGGATCAGTCAGGGAATGGGGTGAGTGCAGAATTGGGTAGGGATCAGTCTGGGAGGGGGTGAGTGCAGAGTTGGGTCGGGATGAGAGAGGGAGGAGTGATTGCAGTGTTGGTTAGGGATCATTCAGGAAGGGGGTAATTGCAGTGTTGTTTCGACATCAGTCAGGGAGGGGAAGAGGGCAGTGTTGGATAGCGATCAGACAGGGCGGAGATGAGTCCAGTGTTGTGTAGGGATCAGTCAGGGAGGGGGTGATTGCCGTGTTGGGTAGGGATCAGTCAGGGAACGGGGTGAGTGCTGTGTCGGGTAGGGATCAATCTGGGATGGGGTGAGTGCAGAGTTGGGTAGGTCTTAGTCAGAGATGGTGTGAGTGCAGTGTTGTGTAGGGTTCAGTAAGGGAGGGGGTGATGGTGGTGTTGGATTGGGATCAGTCAGTGAGGGGGTGATTGCAGTACTGTGAAGGGATCAGTCAGGGAGGGGTGAGTACAGTGTTGGGTTGGAATCAGTCAGAGAGGGGGCGATTGCAGTTTTTGGTAGGGATGAGGGAGGGAACGGTGATTGCAGTGTTAGGTAGGGATCTGTGAGGGAGAATGAGATTGCAGTGTTGGGTACGAAAATGTCAGGGAGGGGGAGATTGCAGTGTTGGGTAGGGATCAGTCAGGGAGGGGGTGCTTGGGTGTTGGAATGGGATCAGTCAGGGAGGGGGAGATTGCCGTATTGTGTAGGGCTCAGTCAGGGAGGGGTGAGTACAGTGTTGGGTTAGGATCAGTCAGAGAGGGGGCGATTGCTGTTTTGGGCAGGGATGAGAGAGGGAACAGTGATTGCAGTGTTGTGTAGAGATCAGTCAGTGAGGGGGTGATTGCAGTATTGGGAGGGATCAGTCAGGGAGGGGGAGATTTCAGTGATAGGTCTGGATCATTCAGGGAATGCAATGATTGCAGTGTTGGGTAGGGATCAGTCCGGGAGGGGGTGAGTGCAGTGTTGGGTAGGGATCAGTCAGGGAATGGGGTGAGTGCAGTTTTAGCAGGGATCAGTTAGGGAGGGGGAGATTGCAGTGATGTGTAGGGATCAGTCAGTGAATGGGGTGATTGCAGTGTTGGGTAGGGATCAGTCAGGGAATGGGGTGAGTGCAGTGTTGGGTAGGGATCAGTCAGGGAATGGGGTGAGTGCAGTTTTAGCAGGGATCAGTTAGGGAGGGGGAGATTGCAGTGATGTGTAGGGATCAGTCAGTGAATGGGGTGATTGCAGTGTTGGGTAGGGATCAGTCAGGGAATGGGGTGAGTGCAATATTGTGCAGGGATCAGTCAGGGAGGGGGAGATTGCAGTGTTGGGTAGGGATCAGTCAGGATGTGGGGTGAGTGCAGTTTTAGCAGGGATCAGTCAGGGAGGGGGGAGATTGCAGTGTTGTGTAGGGATCAGTCAGGGAGGGGGTGATTGCCGTGTTGGGTAGGGGTCAGTCAGGGAGGGGGTGTTTGCTGTGTTTGGTAGGGATCAGTCAGGGAATGGGGTGAGTGCTGTGTTGGGTAGGGATCAGTCTGTGAGGGGGTGAGTGCAGTGTTGGGTAGGTATTAGTCAGGGAGGGTGTGATTGCAGTGTTGGGCAGGGATCAGTCAGGGAGGGGTGAGTACAGTGTTGGGATGGGATCAGTCAGGGAGAGGGCGATTGCAGTTTTGGGTTGGGTTGAGAGAGGGAACGGTGATTTCAGCGTTGGGTAGGGATCAGTCAGGGAAGGGGTGAGTGCAGGTTTGGATTGGGATCAGTGAGGGAGGGGGAGATTGCAGTGTTGGGTAGGGATCAGTCAAGGAGGGGGAAGATTGCAGTGTTTGGCAGGGATCAGTCAGGGAGGGGATGATTGCAGTGTTGCGTAGGGATTAGTCAGGGAATGGGGTGTTTGCAGTATTGGATAGGGATCACTTAGGGAGGGGGTGATTGCAGTGATGGGTAGGGATCAGTCAGGGAATGGGGTGATCGCAGTGTTGGGTAGGGATCCGTCAGGGAATGGGGTGAGGGCAATGTTGTGCAGGGATCAGTCAGGGAGGGGGAGATTGCAGTGTTGGGTAGGTATCAGTCTGGGAATGGGGTGAGTACAGTGTTAGCAGGGATCGGTCAGGGAGTGGGAGATTGCAGTGTTGGGTAGGGATCAGTCAGGGATGGGGAGATTGCAGTGTTGGGCAGGGATCAGTCAGGGACTGGGGTGAGTGCAGTGTTGTGCAGGGATTAGTCAGGGAGGGGGAGATTGCAGTGATGTGTAGGGATCAGTCAGGGAGGGGGAGATTGCAGTGTTGGGTAGGGATCAGTCAGGGAGAGGGAGATTGCAGTGTTGGGTAGTGATCAGTCTGGGAGGGGGTGATTGCGGTGTTGGGTACGGATCAGTCAGGGAGGGGTGAGTACTGTGCTGGGATGGGATCAGTCAGAGAGGGGGCGATTGCAGTATTGGGTAGGAATGATCGAAGGAACTGTGATAGCAGTGTTTGGTAGCGATCTGTCAGGGAGGGATTGATTGCAGTGTTGGATAGGGATCAGTCAGGGAGGGGGTGAGTCCAATGTTATGTAGGGATCTGTCAAGGAGGGGGGAGATTGCAGTGTTGCGTAGGGTTTAGTTAGGGAGGGGGTGATTGCCGTGTTGGGTGGGGATTAGTCTGGGAGGGGGAGATTGCTGTGTTGGGTAGGGATCAGTCAGGGAGGGGGTGAGTGCAGTGTTGGGTAGGGATCAGTCAGGGAATGGGTTGAGTGCAGTGTTGGGCAGGGATCAGTCAGGGAGGGGGAGATTGTAGTGTTGTGTAGGGATCAGTCAGGGAATGGGTTGAGTGCAGTGTTGGGCAGGGATCAGTCAGGGAGCGGGTGAATGCAGTGTTGGGTAGGGATCAGTCAGGGAGGGGGAGATTACCATGTTGGATAGGGATCAGTCAGGGAGGGGGAGATTTCAGTGTTGAGTAGGGATCAGTCAGGGAGGGGGAGATTGCAGTGTTGGGTAGGGAACAGTCTGGGAGGGGGTGAGTGCAGAGTTGGGTAGGGATGAGAGAGGGAGGAGTGATTGCAGTGTTGTTTAGGGATCAGTCAGAGGGGAGTGATTGCAGTGTTGGATATTGATGAGTCCGGGAGGGGGGAGTGCATTGTTGGGTAGGTATTAGTCAGGGAGGAGGAAATTGCAGTGTTGGGCATGGATCAGTCAGGGAGGGGGAGATTTCAGTGTTGAGTAGGGATCAGTCAGGGAGGGGGAGATTGCAGTGTTGGGTAGGGATCAATCAGGGAGGAGGAAATTGCAGTGTTGGGTAGGGATCAGTCAGGGAGGGGGTGAGTGCAGTGTTGGGTCCAGATTAGTCAGGGAGGGGGCGATTGCCGTGTGGCGTAGGGCTCAGTCAGGGAATGGGGTGAGTGCAGTGTTGGGTAGGGAACAGTCTGGGAGGGGGTGAGTGCAGAGTTGGGTAGGAATGAGAGAGGGAGGCGTGATTGCAGTGTTGTTTAGGGATCAGTCAGAGGGGAGTGATTGCAGTGTTCGGTAGGGAACAGTCTGGGAGGGTGTGAGTGCAGAGTTGGGTAGGGATGAGAGAGGGAGGCGTGATTGCAGTGTTGTTTAGTGATCAGTCAGAGGGGAGTGATTGCAGTGTTGGGTAGGGATCTGTCAGGGAGGGGGGAGTGCATTGTTGGGTAGGTATTAGTCAGGGAGGAGGAAATTGCAGTGTTGGGCAGGGATCAGTCAGGGAGGGGGTGAGTGCAGTGTTGTGTAGGGATCTGTCAGGGAGGGGTGTGTGCATTGTCTGGTCGGGATTAATCAGGAGGGGGGTGAATGCTGTGTTTTGTAGGGATCAGTCAGGGTGGGAGGAGATTGCAGTGTTTGGCAGTGATCAGTCAGCGAGGGGGTGATTGCAGTGTTTTGGAGGCATAAGTCAAAGGGTGGAGATTGCAGTGGTGGGGAGGGATCATTCAGGGAGGGGGAGATTGCAGTGTTGGGTAGGGATCTGTCAGGGACGGGGAGATTGCACTGTTCGGAAGGGATCAGTCAGGTTGGGGGTGATTGCGGTGTTGGGTATGGATCAATCAGGGAGGAGGTGAATGCAGTGTTTGGTAGTGATCAGTCAGCGAGGGGGTGATAGCAGTGTTTTGGAGGCATAAGTCAAAGGGTGGAGATTGCAGTGTTGGGGAGGGATCATTCAGGGAGGGGGTGAATGCAGTGTTGGGTATTGATACGTCAGGGATGGGGTGATTACAGTGTTCGGTCGGGATCAGTCAGGGATGGGCAGATTGCAGTGTTGGGTAGCGATCAGTCAGGGAGGGGGAGATTACCGTGTTTTGTAGGGATCATTCAGGGAGCGGGGGAGATTGCAGTATTGTGTCGAGATCATTCAGGGAGGGGTGAGGACAGAGTTGGGTAGGGAACAGTCAGAGAGGGGGTGATTGCACTGTTGGGTAGGGATTCATCAGTGAGGGGGAGATTGCAGTGTTGGGTAGGGATTCATCAGTGAGGGGGAGATTGCAGTGTTGGGTAGGGATTCATCAGTGAGGAGGAGATTGCTGTGTTGGGTAGCGATCAGTCAGCGAGGGGTTGATTGCACAGTTGGTTACGGATCAGACAGGGAGTGGGTGAGTGCATTGTTGTGTAGGGATCAGTCAGGGATGGGGGATTGCAGTGTTGTGTAGGGATCATTCAGGGAGGGGGAGATTGCACTGCTGGTTAGGAATCAGTCAGGGAGGGGGAGATTGCAGTGTTGGGTAGGGATCAGTCAGGGAGAGGGAGATTGCAGTGTTGGGTAGTGATCAGTCTGGGAGGGGGTGATTGCGGTGTTGGGTACGGATCAGTCAGGGAGAGGTGAGTACTGTGCTGGGATGGGATCAGTCAGAGAGGGGGCGATTGCAGTGTTGGGTAGGAATGATCGAAGGAACTGTGATAGCAGTGTTCGGTAGCGATCTGTCAGGGAGGGATTGATTGCAGTGTTGGATAGGGATCAGTCAGGGAGGGGGTGAGTCCAATGTTACGTAGGGATCTGTCAAGGAGTGGGGAGATTGCAGTGTTGTGTAGGGTTCAGTTAGGGAGGGGGTGATTGCCGTGTTGGGTAGGGATTAGTCTGGGAGGGGGAGATTGCTGTGTTGGGTAGGGATCAGTCAGGGAGGGGGTGAGTGTATAGTTGTGTAGCGATCAGTCAGGGAGGAGGTGATTGCAGTGTTGGGTAGGGATCAGTCAGGGAATGGGTTGAGTGCAGTGTTGGGTAGGGATCAGTCAGGGAGGGGGTGAGTGCAGTGTTGGGTCCAGATTAGTCAGGGAGGGGGCGATTGCCGTGTGGCGTCGGGCTCAGTCAGGGAATGGGTGAGTGCAGTGTTGGGTAGGGAACAGTCTGGGAGGGGGTGAGTGCAGAGTTGGGTAGGAATGAGAGAGGGAGGCGTGACTGCAGTGTTGTTTAGGGATCAGTCAGAGGGGAGTGATTGCAGTGTTGGGTAGGGAACAGTCTGGGAGGGGGTGAGTGCAGAGTTGGGTGGGGATGAGAGAGGGAGGCGTGATTGCAGTGTTGTTTAGGGATCAGTCAGAGGGGAGTGATTGCAGTGTTGGGTAGGGATTAGTCCGGGAGGGGGGAGTGCATTGTTGGGTAGGTATTAGTCATGGAGGAGGAAATTGCAGTGTTGGGCAGGGATCAGTCAGGGAGGGGGAGATTTCAGTGTTGAGTAGGGATCAGTCAGGGAGGGGGAGATTGCAGTGTTGGGTAGGGATCAATCAGGGAGGAGGAAATTGCAGTGTTGGGTAGGGATCAGTCAGGGAGGGGGTGAGTGCAGTGTTGGGTCCAGATTAGTCAGGGAGGGGGCGATTGCCGTGTGGCGTAGGGCTCAGTCAGGGAATGGGGTGAGTGCAGTGTTGGGTAGGGAACAGTCTGGGAGGGGGTGAGTGCAGAGTTGGGTAGGAATGAGAGAGGGAGGCGTGATTGCAGTGTTGTTTAGGGATCAGTCAGAGGGGAGTGATTGCAGTATTGGGTAGGGAACAGTCTGGGAGGGTGTGAGTGCAGAGTTGGGTAGGGATGAGAGAGGGAGGCGTGATTGCAGTGTTGTTTAGTGATCAGTCAGAGGGGAGTGATTGCAGTGTTGGGTAGGGATCTGTCAGGGAGGGGGGAGTGCATTGTTGGGTAGGTATTAGTCAGGGAGGAGGAAATTGCAGTGTTGGGCAGGGATCAGTCAGGGAGGGGGTGAGTGCAGTGTTGTGTAGGGATCTGTCAGGGAGGGGTGTGTGCAGTGTCTGGTCGGAATTAATCAGGAGGGGGGTGAATGCTGTGTTTTGTAGGGATCAGTCAGGGTGGGGGGAGATTGCAGTGTTGGGTACGGATCCGTCAGGGAGGGGGTGATTGCAGTGTTGAGTAGGGATCATTCAGGGAGAGGGAGATTGCAGTGTTGGGTAGGGATCAGTCAGGGAGTGGGTGATTGCAGTGTTGGGTAGGGATCAGTCAGGGAGTGTGTGATTGCAGTGTTGGGTAGGGATCAGTCAGGGAGGGAGTGTGTGCCGTGTTGGGTAGGGATCAGTCAGGAAGTGCCTGCGTGGAGTGTTGGATAGGGATCAGTCAGGGAGGGGGAGATTGCAATGCTGTGTAGGGATCAGTCAGGGAATGGGGTGTTTGCATGGTTGGGTACGGATCGGTCAGGGATGGGGAAATTGCAGTGATGGTTAGCGATCGGTCAGGGAGGTGTTGATTGCAGTGTTGGTTAGGGATCAGTCAGGGAGTTGCTGATTGCAGTGTTGGATCAGGATCTGTCAGGGAATGGGGTGAGTGCACTGTTGGGTAAGGATCAGTCTGGGAGTGGATGATTGCAGTGTTGTGTAATGTTCAAAAAGGCAGGGGGAGATTGCAGTGTTGGGTAGGGATTCATCAGTGAGGGGGGGATTGCAGTGTTGGGTAGGGATCAGTCAGGGTATGGGCGATTGCAGTTTTGGGTAGGGATCAGTCAGGGAATGGGGTGAGTGCAGTGTTGTGCAGGGATCAGTCAGGTATGGGATGATTGCAGTGTTGGGTACGGATCAGTCAGGGATGGGGAGATTACATTGTTGGGTAAGAATTAGTCAGGGAGGGGGAGTTTGCACTGTTGGTTAGGAATCAGTTAGGGAGAGGCTGATTGCAGTGTTGGGTAGGGATCAGTCAGGGAGGGGGAGATTGCAGTGTTGGGTAGGGATCAGTCAGGGAGGGGGTGATTGCAGTGTTGGGTAGGGATCAGTCAGGGATTGGGGTGAGTGCAGTGTTGTGCAGGGATCAGTCAGGTAGGGGGTGATTGCAGTGTTGGGTAGGGATCTGTCAGGGATGGGTAGATTACATTGTTGTGTAGGGATTATTCAGGGAGGGGGAGATTGCAGTGTTAGGTAGCGACCAGTCAGGGTGGGGAAGATGGCAGTTTTGGATAGCGTTCAGTCAGGGAGGGGGAGATTTCAGTGTTGTGTAGGCATCAGTCAGGGAGCGGGTGATTGCCGTGTTGCGTAGGGATCAGTCAGGGAATGGGGTGAGTGCAGTGTTGGGTTGGGACAAGTCTGGGAGTGGGTGAGTGCAGAGTTGAGTAGGGATGCGAGAGGGAGACGTGATTGCAGTGTTGGGTAGGGATCAGTCAGGGAATGGGGTGAGTGCACTGTTGGGTAGGTATTTGTCAGGGAGGGTGTGAATGCCGTGTTGGGTAGGGATCAGTCAGGGAGGGGGAGATTGCAGTTTTGGATACGATCAATCAGGGAGGGGGAGATTGCAGTGTTGGGTAGGGATCAGTCTGGGAGGGGGTGAGTGCAGTGTTGGGTAGGGATCAGTCAGGGAGGGGGTGACTGCAGTGTTGGATAGGGATCACTCAGGGATGGGGAGATTGCATGGTTGGGTCCGGATCAGTCAGGGATGGGGAGATTGCAGTGTTGGTTAGGGATTCATCAGTGAGGAGGAGATTGCTGTGTTGGGTAGCGATCAGTCAGCGAGGGGTTGATTGCACAGTTGGTTACGGATCAGACAGGGAGTGGGTGAGTGCATTGTTGTGTAGGGATCAGTCAGGGATGGGGGATTGCAGTGTTGTGTAGGGATCATTCAGGGAGGGGGAGATTGCACTGCTGGTTAGGAATCAGTCAGGGAGGGGGAGATTGCAGTGTTGGGTAGGGATCAGTCAGGGAGAGGGAGATTGCAGTGTTGGGTAGTGATCAGTCTGGGAGGGGGTGATTGCGGTGTTGGGTACGGATCAGTCAGGGAGAGGTGAGTACTGTGCTGGGATGGGATCAGTCAGAGAGGGGGCGATTGCAGTATTGGGTAGGAATGATCGAAGGAACTGTGATAGCAGTGTTCGGTAGCGATCTGTCAGGGAGGGATTGATTGCAGTGTTGGATAGGGATCAGTCAGGGAGGGGGTGAGTCCAATGTTACGTAGGGATCTGTCAAGGAGTGGGGAGATTGCAGTGTTGTGTAGGGTTCAGTTAGGGAGGGGGTGATTGCCGTGTTGGGTAGGGATTAGTCTGGGAGGGGGAGATTGCTGTGTTGGGTAGGGATCAGTCAGGGAGGGGGTGAGTGTATAGTTGTGTAGCGATCAGTCAGGGAGGAGGTGATTGCAGTGTTGGGTAGGGATCAGTCAGGGAATGGGTTGAGTGCAGTGTTGGGTAGGGATCAGTCAGGGAGGGGGTGAGTGCAGTGTTGGGTCCAGATTAGTCAGGGAGGGGGCGATTGCCGTGTGGCGTCGGGCTCAGTCAGGGAATGGGTGAGTGCAGTGTTGGGTAGGGAACAGTCTGGGAGGGGGTGAGTGCAGAGTTGGGTAGGAATGAGAGAGGGAGGCGTGACTGCAGTGTTGTTTAGGGATCAGTCAGAGGGGAGTGATTGCAGTGTTGGGTAGGGAACAGTCTGGGAGGGGGTGAGTGCAGAGTTGGGTGGGGATGAGAGAGGGAGGCGTGATTGCAGTGTTGTTTAGGGATCAGTCAGAGGGGAGTGATTGCAGTGTTGGGTAGGGATTAGTCCGGGAGGGGGGAGTGCATTGTTGGGTAGGTATTAGTCATGGAGGAGGAAATTGCAGTGTTGGGCAGGGATCAGTCAGGGAGGGGGAGATTTCAGTGTTGAGTAGGGATCAGTCAGGGAGGGGGAGATTGCAGTGTTGGGTAGGGATCAATCAGGGAGGAGGAAATTGCAGTGTTGGGTAGGGATCAGTCAGGGAGGGGGTGAGTGCAGTGTTGGGTCCAGATTAGTCAGGGAGGGGGCGATTGCCGTGTGGCGTAGGGCTCAGTCAGGGAATGGGGTGAGTGCAGTGTTGGGTAGGGAACAGTCTGGGAGGGGGTGAGTGCAGAGTTGGGTAGGAATGAGAGAGGGAGGCGTGATTGCAGTGTTGTTTAGGGATCAGTCAGAGGGGAGTGATTGCAGTATTGGGTAGGGAACAGTCTGGGAGGGTGTGAGTGCAGAGTTGGGTAGGGATGAGAGAGGGAGGCGTGATTGCAGTGTTGTTTAGTGATCAGTCAGAGGGGAGTGATTGCAGTGTTGGGTAGGGATCTGTCAGGGAGGGGGGAGTGCATTGTTGGGTAGGTATTAGTCAGGGAGGAGGAAATTGCAGTGTTGGGCAGGGATCAGTCAGGGAGGGGGTGAGTGCAGTGTTGTGTAGGGATCTGTCAGGGAGGGGTGTGTGCAGTGTCTGGTCGGAATTAATCAGGAGGGGGGTGAATGCTGTGTTTTGTAGGGATCAGTCAGGGTGGGGGGAGATTGCAGTGTTGGGTACGGATCCGTCAGGGAGGGGGTGATTGCAGTGTTGAGTAGGGATCATTCAGGGAGAGGGAGATTGCAGTGTTGGGTAGGGATCAGTCAGGGAGTGGGTGATTGCAGTGTTGGGTAGGGATCAGTCAGGGAGTGTGTGATTGCAGTGTTGGGTAGGGATCAGTCAGGGAGGGAGTGTGTGCCGTGTTGGGTAGGGATCAGTCAGGAAGTGCCTGCGTGGAGTGTTGGATAGGGATCAGTCAGGGAGGGGGAGATTGCAATGCTGTGTAGGGATCAGTCAGGGAATGGGGTGTTTGCATGGTTGGGTACGGATCGGTCAGGGATGGGGAAATTGCAGTGATGGTTAGCGATCGGTCAGGGAGGTGTTGATTGCAGTGTTGGTTAGGGATCAGTCAGGGAGTTGCTGATTGCAGTGTTGGATCAGGATCTGTCAGGGAATGGGGTGAGTGCACTGTTGGGTAAGGATCAGTCTGGGAGTGGATGATTGCAGTGTTGTGTAATGTTCAAAAAGGCAGGGGGAGATTGCAGTGTTGGGTAGGGATTCATCAGTGAGGGGGGGATTGCAGTGTTGGGTAGGGATCAGTCAGGGTATGGGCGATTGCAGTTTTGGGTAGGGATCAGTCAGGGAATGGGGTGAGTGCAGTGTTGTGCAGGGATCAGTCAGGTATGGGATGATTGCAGTGTTGGGTACGGATCAGTCAGGGATGGGGAGATTACATTGTTGGGTAAGAATTAGTCAGGGAGGGGGAGTTTGCACTGTTGGTTAGGAATCAGTTAGGGAGAGGCTGATTGCAGTGTTGGGTAGGGATCAGTCAGGGAGGGGGAGATTGCAGTGTTGGGTAGGGATCAGTCAGGGAGGGGGTGATTGCAGTGTTGGGTAGGGATCAGTCAGGGATTGGGGTGAGTGCAGTGTTGTGCAGGGATCAGTCAGGTAGGGGGTGATTGCAGTGTTGGGTAGGGATCTGTCAGGGATGGGTAGATTACATTGTTGTGTAGGGATTATTCAGGGAGGGGGAGATTGCAGTGTTAGGTAGCGACCAGTCAGGGTGGGGAAGATGGCAGTTTTGGATAGCGTTCAGTCAGGGAGGGGGAGATTTCAGTGTTGTGTAGGCATCAGTCAGGGAGCGGGTGATTGCCGTGTTGCGTAGGGATCAGTCAGGGAATGGGGTGAGTGCAGTGTTGGGTTGGGACAAGTCTGGGAGTGGGTGAGTGCAGAGTTGAGTAGGGATGCGAGAGGGAGACGTGATTGCAGTGTTGGGTAGGGATCAGTCAGGGAATGGGGTGAGTGCACTGTTGGGTAGGTATTTGTCAGGGAGGGTGTGAATGCCGTGTTGGGTAGGGATCAGTCAGGGAGGGGGAGATTGCAGTTTTGGATACGATCAATCAGGGAGGGGGAGATTGCAGTGTTGGGTAGGGATCAGTCTGGGAGGGGGTGAGTGCAGTGTTGGGTAGGGATCAGTCAGGGAGGGGGTGACTGCAGTGTTGGATAGGGATCACTCAGGGATGGGGAGATTGCATGGTTGGGTCCGGATCAGTCAGGGATGGGGAGATTGCAGTGTTGGTTAGGGATTCATCAGTGAGGAGGAGATTGCTGTGTTGGGTAGCGATCAGTCAGCGAGGGGTTGATTGCACAGTTGGTTACGGATCAGACAGGGAGTGGGTGAGTGCATTGTTGTGTAGGGATCAGTCAGGGATGGGGGATTGCAGTGTTGTGTAGGGATCATTCAGGGAGGGGGAGATTGCACTGCTGGTTAGGAATCAGTCAGGGAGGGGGAGATTGCAGTGTTGGGTAGGGATCAGTCAGGGAGAGGGAGATTGCAGTGTTGGGTAGTGATCAGTCTGGGAGGGGGTGATTGCGGTGTTGGGTACGGATCAGTCAGGGAGAGGTGAGTACTGTGCTGGGATGGGATCAGTCAGAGAGGGGGCGATTGCAGTATTGGGTAGGAATGATCGAAGGAACTGTGATAGCAGTGTTCGGTAGCGATCTGTCAGGGAGGGATTGATTGCAGTGTTGGATAGGGATCAGTCAGGGAGGGGGTGAGTCCAATGTTACGTAGGGATCTGTCAAGGAGTGGGGAGATTGCAGTGTTGTGTAGGGTTCAGTTAGGGAGGGGGTGATTGCCGTGTTGGGTAGGGATTAGTCTGGGAGGGGGAGATTGCTGTGTTGGGTAGGGATCAGTCAGGGAGGGGGTGAGTGTATAGTTGTGTAGCGATCAGTCAGGGAGGAGGTGATTGCAGTGTTGGGTAGGGATCAGTCAGGGAATGGGTTGAGTGCAGTGTTGGGCAGGGATCAGTCAGGGAGGGGGAGATTGTAGTGTCGTGTAGGGATCAGTCAGGGAATGGGTTGAGTGCAGTGTTGGGCAGGGATCAGTCAGGGAGCGGGTGAATGCAGTGTTGGGTAGGGATCAGTCAGGGAGGGGGAGATTACCATGTTGGATAGGGATCAGTCAGGGAGGGGGAGATTTCAGTGTTGAGTAGGGATCAGTCAGGGAGGGGGAGATTGCAGTGTTGGGTAGGGATCAATCAGTGAGGAGGAAATTGCAGTGTTGGGTAGGGATTCATCAGTGAGGGGGAGATTGCAGTGTTGGGTAGGGATTCATCAGTGAGGAGGAGATTGCTGTGTTGGGTAGCGATCAGTCAGCGAGGGGTTGATTGCACAGTTGGTTACGGATCAGACAGGGAGTGGGTGAGTGCATTGTTGTGTAGGGATCAGTCAGGGATGGGGGATTGCAGTGTTGTGTAGGGATCATTCAGGGAGGGGGAGATTGCAGTGTTGGGTATTGATCGTTCAGGGAGGGGGTAATGGCAGTGTTGGGTAGGGATCAATCAGGGAGGGGTGAGTGCAGTGTTGGGTCGGGATCAGTCAGGGAGGGGGTGATTGCAGTGTTGCGTAGAGATCAGTCAGTGACGGGGGAGATTGCATGTGTTGGATAGGGATCTGTCAGGGAAGGTGTGATTGCAGTGTTGGGTAGGGTTCAGTAAGAGAGGGGGAGATTGTAGTGTTGCGTAGGGTTCCTCAGGAAGGGTGTGATTGCAGTGTTGGATAGGGATCAGTCAGGGAGGGGGTGATTGCAGTGTTGGGGAGGGATCAGTCAGGGAGCGGGTGATTGCAGTGTTGGGTAGGGATCAGTCAGGGAGGGGGTGAGTGCAGTGTTGGCTAGGGATCAGTCAGGGAGTGGGAGATTGCAGTGTTGGGTAGGGATCAGTCCGGGAGAGGGAGATTTCAGTGTTGGGTAGGGATCAGTCTAGGATGGGGAGATTGCTGTGTTGGGTAGGGATCATTCTGGGAGGTGGCGATTCCAATGTTGAGTAGGGATCAGTCAGGGAGCGGATGACGCAGTGTTGGGTCGGGATCCGTAAGGGAGGGGGAGATTGCAGTGTTGGGTAGGGAACTGTCGGGGGTGGGGGAGATTGCAGTGTTGGGTAGGGATCAGTCAGGGAGGTGGTGCGTACTGTTTTGGGTAGGGATAGATGGAAATCAGGAGGGCAAAAAGGGACATGAGTTTGCTTTGACAAATAGGGTTAAGGAGAATCCTAGGGTTTTTTTGAAATGCATAACGGCCAAAGGGTCACTGGGGAGAGAATAGGACCCCTCAAAGATCAAGACAGCCTGCACGTGGAACTGCAGGAGATGGGGGAGAAACTGAACAATATTTCCTGTAGAGAAGGACATGGAAGATGTAGAATTGAATGATGGATGGGAAACAGCATTGGGAAATAGATTGTGTCATCTTGCAAAATGTCCATATGATAGAGGAGGAGGTGCTGGATGTTTTGAAATGGTTCAAGGTGGATAAGTCACCAGGACCTTATCAGGTATACTCTCGATCTCTGTGGGAAGCAAGAGAAGTGATTGCTGGGCCCCGTGCTGAAATATTTGTATCATCGATAGACGCAGGTGAGGTACCAGAAGACTGCAGGTTGGGCTAACATGGTGCCACTGTTTAAGACGGGTGGTAAGGACAAGCCAGGGAACTACAGACTGGTTCGCCTGACATCAATCATGGGCACGTGGAAAGACGGATACATGAGGGACAGGAATTACATGTGTTTAGAAAGGCAATGTCTAATTGGGGATAGTCAGCATTGCTTTGTACGTGGGAAATCATGTCTCGAGATATTGAGTTTTTTGAAGAAGTAACAAAAGGATTGATGAGGGCAGAGCGGTGGATGTGAGTGATCTGGACTTCAGTAAGGTATTCAAAATGTTTCCACATGGGAGATTGGACAGCAAGGATAGATCTCACGGAATACTGGGAAAACCAGCCATTTGGATACAGAACTGGCACGAAGGTAGAAGACAGAGGGTGGTTGTGGGGGGTGTTTTTTTCAGACTGGAGACCTGTGACCACTGGAGTGCCACAAGGATCGGTGCTGCGTCCACTACTTTCCATTAATGATATAAATGATTTGGATGTGAACACAGCAGGTATAGTTAGTAAGTTTGCAGATGACTCCAAAATTGGAGGTATAGTAGACAGTGAAGAATGTTACATCACATTACAGCGGGATGGTGAACTGATGGGCCAATGGGCTGAGGAGTGGGAGATGGAGCTTCATTTAGATAAATGGGAGGTGCTGCATTTTGGGAAAGCAACTCTTCGCAGGACTGATACACTTAATGTTAATGTCCCAGCGAGTGTGTCTGAACAAAGAGACCTTGCAGTGCAGGTTCATTGTTCCTTGAAAGGAGAATTGTGGGTCGATAGGATAGTGAAGAAGGTGTTTGGTATGTTTGTGTTTACTGATCAGTGTATTGAGTAGAGGAGTTAGGAGGTCATGTTGTGGCGATACAGGATATTGGATAAGTCACTTTTGGAATATTGTGTGCAATTCTTGTCTCCTCCCTATCGGAAGGATGTTGTATAAATTGAAAGGGTTCAGAAAAGATTTACAAAGATGCTGATAGGATTGGAGGATGTGAGCTACAGGGAGAGGTGAAATGGGCTGGGCCTGTTTTCCCTAGAATGTCTGAGGTTGAGGGGCACCCATATGGAGGCTTATAAAACCATGAGAGGAATTGATAGGTATAACAGACATGTTCTTTTCCCTAGGGTGGGGTAGTCCAGAACTGGAGGGCCCAAGTTGAGGGTGAGAGGGGAAAGATATGAAAGGAACGTAAGGGACAACGTTTTGATGTGGAGGGTGTTGCATGTATGGAATTAACTGCCAGATGAAGTGGTGGAGACTGGTACAATTACTGCATTTAAAAGGCATTTGGATGGGTATACGGTTGAGAGGGATTTGGGCCAAGTGCGGGCAAATAAAACGAGATTATAATAGGATATGTTGGTGGCGTGGATGATTTGTTTCTGTGCTGTACATCTCTCTGACTGTAAATGTTTTCCACTGTCCATTTCCAGCCATACACTTCACTGTTTCCCCTGTTTACCTTGGTCAGTTCTCCTCTCAAACACATGTCAATGCCTTTGGTTGTGATTGTTGGGTGTGCTTTATGGTCACTTTAAAAATCCATCATCTTGCTGAATTCTACGACACTACAATTTCCCAGAGGATATCTCAGTGGGACAATACTCCTTCCCTAAGCGTCATCACCCAACGGTCGATCTGAGATAGTCACCTCCCTGTCCGTTTGCACAACGTCTTATTCAAAGAAACACTGACACAAACATTCAAAGAGGAGTTCGGAGAACATCACTTTTGCCGATGTGACTGTCCCAGATTATATAAAGACTGACGTCTCCCAGAATTATCACAGTGCCTTTGTATTACACAGGAATACATTGGAATGTGTAACAGGGTTGAGCAATGAAATGCTGTTCGGTCACCAAAAAACTGTTCTCCTTCTTGTGTTTTTGACACGTGTTACCCAGAATCTGCATTCCGATTGATTCAGCTGCATCATCTGAGGCCAAATGCTTTCTCTGTAATGCCTTTGTTACCCATTACTGTCAGGGTTACCCATCCTGCACTCCCTGAGACCCCTCAAGGAGGTGGACAATAGAATATTCATATTCCACCTTTTGTTCACCCTGTCACCACTAAATCTCATTTATCTCTGTGCCACGGTCCATCCGCCTTATTGCAGAGACATTATCCAGTACAAAAAAAGAACATTACGATTGACTCTTTCCACAATTTCTTGTCACAGTCCAATTCACTGATGTACATTTTCAGTTAAACTCTGTCTCTCCCTGTTCCTTTCTGCTTGTCTTCAGCTACATCACCATTTTCTCTTTGGATTTGGAAAGGTCCTTTCACCTGAACCCTGGCCCTGTATCCTCTCTGTCAGTTTAAAGTCCTGTCCATAAGCTTACCGACATGGTTGGCCAGGACACTGCTCCCAGCAGTGTTATGTTTAATTCACTCATGGGAGGTTGCTGTCTGGCAGGCCAGCATCGCATGCCCACTCCGAGCTGCTCTTGAGCTGAGTGCCTTGCTGGATCATTTCAGGGGGCAGTTGAGAGTCAACCCCATTACTCTGGGTCGGGATCCTTCCTGAAAGGATATGAGGCAGTTAGATGGGTATACTACACTCCGGTATTAAAACTTGGATGAACATTCGGGTGAGAATAGCACGAGGCCATCACCTGTCCCACTCGTAGTTCAACCGTCAGTGAGTACTGATCCCAAATACAGCATGAATCAAACCCGTTTCACCATGACCATTGTTTGCTCCTGATACCTTCCAGCAGTCTGGTGATATCACTCAGTCTCTCTCTTTGTGGTATCCCTCACTGTGTGGGTCTAAGTGCTGCCTGTGTCAGTGTCTCTCACTCTTGCAGTTACTCCAGATCCTTAGCCAACAGAATTCTCCATTCCAGAGAGACACAGCAGCACAGGCCAGGGATGGAGACTGGGATTTTCCAGAGCTCGATGGGACTCAGGGCCATTCTCCATGTGTAACACTCACTGCATCAGCCTAATTTCCCATCCTGTCTATTTCTTTGTCTCCTGTAGGTCATCAGGATGTTCCTGTCTTAGCCGAATTCCTAACTCCTGTCTCGTCCATAACAACATCAAAGACGCTTGGTCAGCCAGAGATAAACGGAGAGGAAGATCTGGAGCCTTCAGTAAATCCTGCAGCCGGTAAGATCATTCACAGTAAACATCACAGGGTGGAGGTAGTAGAGTTTTATATTCAGACCCGGAAGACAGGACATAGATACACTGCTGGGTAAGGAACAGCAACATTCTAGGCTTCATTCCCACCATCTTGTGAGGGTCCTGCTTTCACCTCCGCTGTACTAGTCCTCCCTGGGACATCTCTCTCTCTCTCTCTCTCTCTCTCTCTCTGACTATCTGTCTCTTTTTCTCTATCCCCTCTCTCACCCACCCACGCTCATTCTCTCTCCCACCCCCTCTCACCCTCTCTCTCCAAATCTCTTCCCCTCACTCATTCTCTCTCTCTCACCCTCTCACTCACTCTTACTCCAACCCCCTCACTCACTCTCCACCTCATCCCTGTCTCTCACCCAACTCTCTCTCTCTCGCTCACGTGCATCTCCCTCATGTCCCTCTCTCACTCGCTCGCCCTGTATATCTCCCTATTTCGCTCTCCCCTCTATCAATCTTACTCTCTTTCTCTCTCTCATCCCCTTATCGTTCTCGCTCTCTCGATCTCCCAGACTCTCTCTCGCATTCCGTCCCCTCACTCACTTTCTCTCTCTCGCTCGCTCGCCCCATCTCTAGCCCGTCTCTCTTGCTCACACCTCGCTCTCTCCCTCTTTCTCCCTTCACTCTCTCTCCCTTCTCTATCACTTTCTCCCCCTCTCTCTGCCCCCTCTCTCTCTCCGCCCTGTCTCCCCACTTTCTCCCCTCTCTCTCCCCGTCTTACCCCATTCTCTCACCCCTCTCTCACACCTCTCTCTCACCCCCTCTCTCACCCCCCTCTGTCACACCCTCTGTCACACCCAATGTCACACCCTCTCTCGACCTCCTCTCTCGACCTCCCTCTCTCTCGACCTCCCTCTCTCAGCCCCTTCTCTCGACCCCCTCTCTCTCCTCTCTCTCTCCCCACCTCACCCCTCTCTCGCACCCCTCTCTCCCTCTCTCTCCCCCACTTTCTCGATCCACTCTCTCGAACCCCTCACTTGACCCCTTCACTCGACCCCCTCTCTCGATTCCGTCTCTCGACCCTGCTCTCTCAACCCTTCTCTCTCTACACACCTTTCTCCACCCCCTCTCTCCCCACTCTCTCTCCCCCCTCTCCCCATCTCTCCCCTTCTCAAACACCTCACTCGACCCCCTCTCTCAACTTCCTCTCTCGACTCCCTCTCTCGACTCCCTCTCGCTCTCCCAACCCCTCTAGCTCCCCTCCACCCCCTTTCCCCCTCACTCTACCCCTCTTTCGACTCCCACTCTATCATCCCTCTCTCCCCAGCTCTCCCCCTCCCACTCTCTCAACCCCCTTACTCGACCCCCTCACTCGATCCCCTCACTCCAGCCCCTCTCTCACCCCTGTCTCCCTTTCTCTCTTCCCCCTCTCAGAACGCACTCTCTCTCCCCACTCACCCCTTTCTGTTCCCTTCTCTCCATACTCCCACCCCCTTCCTCACCCTCCCCCTCTGACTAATCCTGTCTCTCCCTCTCTCACCCCCGTCTCTCTCCTCGTTTCTCTCCCCTCCCTCTCCCCCTCTCTCTGACTCTCACTTGACATCCCTCACTCTCGACAACCCTCTCTCGACCCCCCTTACAAACCCCCTCACTTTACACCATCTCTCGACACACTCTCACGACCCGCCTCTTTCGACCCCACCTCTGGACCCATTCACTCGAACCGCCTCACTTGAACCCCCTCTCTCTCCCCCGCCCTCCACCTCTCTCTCACTCGATCCCCTCTCTCCCCCTCTCTTTCCCCCTCTCTTGATCCCCTCTCTCTCCCTCTTTTCCTCCTCTCTCGAACCCCCTCTCTTGACCCTCTCTCTCAGTTCCCTCACTCGACTCCCCCTCACTTCGACCCCCCTCACTCGACCCCCCTCACTCGAGACCCCTCTCTCAACCCCTTCACTCGAACCCCTTACTATACCCCGCCTCACTTGTCCCCCCACTCACTCGACCCACTCTCTCGACATCCCATTGTCTATACCTCTCTCTCCCGCATCTCTACCACCTCTCTCCCCCGCTCTCGACCTCGCTCCCATTCTCTCCCTCCTCTACCATACTCTCCCCCACTCTATCCTACTCTCCCCCTCTCTCCCCCTCTCCCCCTCTCTCCCCCATCTCCCCCCTCTCTCACCCCTCTCTCCCTCTCTCTGCCCCCTCTCTCTCCTCCTCTCTCTCCTCCTCTCTCTCCTCCTCTTTCTTCTCCTCTCTCTCCCCCTCTCTCAAACCCCCTCAATCTAACCCCCTCACTGGACCGCCTCACTCGACCTCCCTCTCTCCCTCACCCCCTTTCTTTCCCCCTGTCTCCCCACACCGTCTCCCCTTCGTCACCCTCCCCTCTCACTCCCCCTGTCTCCCCCCTCTCTCCCCCTCTCTCTCCCTCTCTCTCTCTCTCCCCCTCTCTCTTCCCTATCTCCCCTTTCTCTCTCCCCTCTCTCTCTCCCCATCTCTCTGCCCCCCTCTCTCTCCCCCCTCTCTTTACCCTCTCTCTCCCCCCTCTTTCTCCCCCCTCTCTCTACCTTTCTCTCTCGTCCCGTTCTCTGCCCCCTCTCCCACTCTATCACCCCCCTGTCTCCCCCTCTTTCTCCCAGTCTGTCTCCCCCCTCTCTCCCCACTCTCTCCCTCTAAGCCCCTCTCAGTCTCCCCCTCAATCTCCCCCCAACTCTCCACCTCTCTCACCCCTCTTTCTCCCCGCTCTCTGCCCCCTCTTTCGTGCAAGCTCTCCCCCTCTCTCTCCCCACTCTCTTTCCCCCCACTGTCTTCCCCTCTCCCTCTCTCTCCACCTCTCTCTTCCGTCAATCCCCTTCTCTCTTGCCTCATCTACCTCCTCTCTTTCACCCCTCTCTCTCTGACGCTCTCTGCCCCTCTCTCTCACCTCACTCTGTCACCTCACTTTCCCTCCCTCTCTCACTCCCTCCCTCTCTCCCTTCCTCACTCTCTCACCCTGTCATTCACTATCTTTCCTCTCCCCCACTCACTGCCACCTCTCTCTCCCCTTTCTCAAACACACACTCCCCCGTCTCTTTACTTCTCTCCCTCGAACCCCTCTCTCTCCTCTCTCTCCCCGTCAATCTCCCCATCGCTCTCCCTCTCTGTCCCCCTGTCTGTCCCCCTCTCTACCCCTCTCTCCCTCTCGCCTTCTCTCACCGCCTCTCTCCCCATCTCTCGATACTGTCTCTCTCACCCCATCTCTCTACCCCTCACTCTCTCTCCCCCTCTCTCTTTCTCTTCACTAACTCTCTCCCACACCCTGTCACCTAACTGTCTCCCCTCTCTCTCTCTCACTCCCTCCCTCCCTAACCCTCTCCCTCCCCACTCTCTCCCCCTACTCTCACCAGCCACACTCTCCCCCAATCTCTCTCCACAATCTCTCTCGCCCCACTTTCTCCCCCACTTTCTCTCCCCACTTTTTCTCCCCACTTTCTCTTCCCACCCTCTCTCCCCATTCTCTCTCCCCACTCTCTCTCCCCATTCTCTCCATAACTCTCTCCCCATCTCTCTCCTCATCTCCCTCCCCATCTCTCTCCCCATCTATCTCACCATCTATCTCCCCACCTCTCTCCCCTTCCCTCTCTCCCCATCCCTCTCTTCACATCCCTCTCTCCCCCACTCTCTTCCCCTCACTCTCCCCCACTTTCTCATCCCGTTCTCTGCACCCTCTCCCACTCTATCTCCCCCCTCTTTCTCCCAGTCTGTCCGCCCCTCTCTCTCCCCCTCTCTCTCCCTCTCTCTCACCCCCTCACTCTCCCCTGCTCTCTCACCTCCGCTCTTTCAAACCCCTCACTCTCCCCCTCACTCTCTCCATTTCTCCTCCCCTCTTTCTCGCCCGCTCTCTGCCCACCTCTCCCCATCTCACTCTCTACTGCTTCTCTACCTCCCCATCTCTCTCTCCCTTTCCCCTCTCCCCTCTCTCTCCCCCTCTCTTGCCACCTCTCTTTCGCCTGTCTCTCTCTCCCTCTCTCTTTGACTCTCTTTACCCTCTCCCTTGCCCCTTCTCCCTTGGTTCATCTCCATCCCTTCTTTCACCCTCCCTCTTTCGCCCCTCTCTCTTTGCACCTCTCTCTGTCTTCTCTCTCTCCCTTCACTCTGTCACCTCACTCTGCCTTCCTCTCTCACTTCCTCCCTCTCTTCTTCCCTCTCTCTCTCACCCTGTCACTCACGATCCTCTATTTCCCCCACTCACTCCCCCCTCTCACCCCCTCACACCCACACTCCCCCTCTCCACTTCCTTCCCTCCACCCCTCTCTTTCTCCCCCTCTCTCGCCCTCTCTCTGCACCCTCTCTCCTCTCTCTCCCCCCTCCCCTCTGCCTATCTCTCTTCCCCAGTCTCTATCTCGCTCTACCGCCCCTCTCTCTTCCCCCTCTCTCCACGAGTCTCTCTCTCGCTCCCCGCTCTCTCCTCACCCCTCTCTCGCCCCCCTCTCACCATCTTTCCCATCCTCTCTCCCCCTCTCTCTCCCTACCTCTCTCCCCTCTCTCCCTCCCGTCTCTCTCTCTCAACCCCTCCCTCTACACCTCTCTCTCTCTCATCCCCTCTCTACCTCTTACTCTCTCTCTCCCCTCGCTCACACCCACATTCCCCCTCTCCACTTCCCTCCTTCCACACCCTCTCTTTCTCCCCCTCTATCCCCCCTCTCCCCTTCTCTCTCTCCATCTCTCTTCACCCTCTCTCTCCCTCACTCTCTCCCCTCCCCTCTCCCCATCTCTTTTCCCCAGTCTCTATCTCGGTCTACATCCTCTCTCTTCCCCCTCTCTCCATGACTCTTTCTCGCTCCACCCTCTCTCCACACCCCTCTCTCGCTGTCTCTCTCACCACCTCTCCCCTCCTCTCTCCCACTCTCCTTTCTCCCTTCTCTCCCCCTCTCTCTCCCCCTCGCTCTCTCCCCTCTCTCTCTACTGTCTCTCTCAACCCCTCTCTCTACACCTCTCTCTCACACCCCTCTCTACCCTCTCTCTCTCTCTCTCCCCTCTCTCTTCACTAACTCCCGCCCCCACTCTGTCACCTAACTCGCTCCCTCTTTCTCCCTCCCTCCCTAACACTCTCCATCCCCCACTCTCTCCCCACTCTGTCCCCCCACTCTGTCTCCCCACTCTGTCTCCCCACACTCTCTCCCCACTTTCTCTCCCCACACTCTCTCTCCCCAGTCTCACCCCCACTTTTCCCCCACTCTCTCTGCAATCACTCTCTCTCACCCTCTCTCTCTGCCCCCTCCCCTCCTCTCTGTCCCCAAACTCTCTCTCCTTCTTTCTCTCCCCCTGTTTCACCCCTTCTCTCCCCTTTCTCTCCCCCTCTAGCCTCCTCTCTCTCGCCACTCTCTCTCTCACCCTCTCTCTCCTCCCACATTCTCCCCCTTTCCCCTCTCTCTGCCCCCTTTCTCCACCTCTCCCCCCTCTCTACACCCCTCTCTCCCCACTCTACCCAACTCTCTGCCCTCTCTCTCCCCTCCCCCTCTCTATCCCCACGCTCTCCCCCTCTTTCTCCCCTCTCTCTCCCCCTCTCCTCCTCTCACTCCCTCTCTCCTCCCTCTCTCCTCTCTCTCTCCCCTCTCTCTACCCAATCTATCTCGCCCCCTCTCTCTCGCCCCCTCTCTCTAGCCCCCTCTTTCTTGCCCCCTCTGACCTCCGTCTCCCATCTATCTTGCTCCTCTCTAACTCCCCTCTCCCGCCCCCTCCTTCGCTCACCCCCTCTCTCTACCCCTCTCTCTCCACTACCTCTCTCCCCTTACTCTATCACCTCTTCTCCCACCCTCTCTCACACCCTCCCTCTCTCCCTCCCTCCCTCCCTCTCACTCTCCCCCACTCACTCCCATCTCTACCCCTCTCTCTCCCCCTCTCTCGACCCGTCTCTTGCCCTCTCTTGCCTCCTCTCTGTTGCCCCTCACTCTCATCCCCTCTGTCTCGCCCCCTCTCCCCCACCCTCTCTCTCCACCCATCTCTCTCTCCACCCATCACTCTTCATCCATCTCTCTCCCCCTCTCTCCCCATCTCTCCCCCCTCTCTTACCCCCTCCCCCACTCTCTCTCTCCCCGTCCCACGCCCACTACCTCCCCCTCTGTCTCCGCCCATTCTCTCCCCTCCTCTCGCCCCCCTCTCCCCTCCCCGTCTCTCTTCCATCTCTCTCTCCCCGCCTCTCTCTCCCTGCATCTTTCTCCCCACCTCTCTTCCCGTCTCTCCCCGACTGTCTCCCCATCTCTCTCCCCATAATTTCCTCCCATCACCCCCTTTCTAGCTCGATACTCTCTCGCCACTCTCTCCCTACTCACTCTCCTCTCTCTCTCCGCCGTCTCTCCCCCCTCTCCCCATCTCTCCCCCCTCTCTCCCCCTCTCTCTCCCCGTCTCTCCCCCTCTCTCCCCCATCTCTCCCCCCTCCCCCTCTCTCTCCCACTCTCTCTCCCTTCTCTTCCCCTATCTCGCCCCTCTTCCCTCCCTTTCTTTGCCCCCCCTCTCCCCCTCTCTTCCCCTCTCTCTCCCTCCCCCTTTCTCTCCCTCTCTCTCCCGCTCTTTCTCCCCCCTCCCTCACCCCCATTCTGTCCTCATCTGTCTGCCTCTCCCTCCCTCTCTCTCTCTCCCCCCTTCCCCCACTCTCCTGTCTCTCTCCCCCCCTCTCCTGTCTCTCTACCGTCTCTCTCCCACTTCTCTCTCCCCCTCTCTCCCACCCTCTCTCTCCCCCTCTCTCCACCCCACTCTCTCCACCCCACTGTCTCCACCCTCTCTCTCCCCCTCTCCCTCTCCCCACACTCTCTATCCCCACTCCCTCACCCTGGCTCCCTCAACACCCCCATCACCCCCGCTCTCCCATCTCCCCACTCTCTCACCCTCTGCTCTCTCACCCCCACTCTCTCACCCCGCTCTCTCACCCCGCTCTATCAACCCCCCTCTCTCCCTCTCTCTAACTCTCCCTCTCACCCCCTCACTCTCCCCTCACTCTCCCCCCACTCTCCCCCGTCTCTCTTCCCCCTTTTTATCCCTCCGCTCTCTGCCCCCCTCTCTACCCCCTCTCTCTCTACTGCCTCTCTCTCTCTCTACCCCCTCTCTCCCCACGATTCTCTGTCTAACTCCACCTACTCTCCCCACTCCCCCTCTCTCCCCTCCCTCTCTCTCCCCCCTTGCCTCCACTCTCTCTCTCTCATCTCTCTCTCTCTCTTCTGCTTTCCCCTCTCTCCCTTGCCTCATCTCCCTCCCCTCTTTCGCCCTCCCTCTCTAGTCCCTCTCTCTCTACCCCTCACGCTGCCCTCTCTCTCTCTCTTCACTCTGTCACCTCTGACTCCCCCCTCTCTCAATCCCTCCCGCTCTCCCTCCCTCCGTCTCTCACCCTATCACTCACTATCGTCTCTGTCCCCCACTCTCCCCTCTCTCTCTACACCCCTCTCTCACCCCTCTCTCTACCCTCGGTCACTACCCCGCTCACCCGCTCTTTGTACCCCTCAATCTCTCTCCCCCCTCTCTGTTCACTAACTCTCTCCCCACTCTGTCACCTAAATCTCTCGTCTCCCTCTCTCACTTCCTCCCTCTCTCCCCCTCTCACTCTCTCCTCTCTCCAATACTGTCTTTCCCCACTCTCTCCCACACTCTCTTCCCCCACTCTCACCCCCATCTTTCTCCCCTCTCTCTCTATCCCATCTCTCTCCTCTCTCTCCTCTCTCTCCTCCTCCATCTCACACCCACTCATTCTCCCCCTCTCTCCCTCCCACTCTCTCCCCACGCTATCCCCCAATCTCACTCCCCATCTTTCTCTCCCCCTTCCTCACCCCCTTTTTCTGCCCCATCTCTCTCCCCCAACACCCACAATTCCCCCCAACCCTCTCTCTCACCCCCCCTCTCTCACCCCTTTCTCTCTCACCCCTCTCTCCCACCCCCTCTCTCTCACCCCTCTCTCTCACCCCCTCACACACACCCCCTCTCTCTGCCTTTCTCTCTCACCACCCCTCTCTCATTCCTCTCCCTCGCCCCACTCTCGCGTGCTGTCTCTCTCAACCCCACTCTCTCCCCGTCTCTCACCCCCTCTCTTACACCCTGTCTCTCACACCCTCTTCTCACCCATCTCCGTCCCCCCCTCTCTCTCCCGTTACGCCAACCTCTCTCTCCCCCACTCTCCCAAACACTCCCTCCCCGTCTCTACCCCCTCTCTCCCCCTCTCTCTCGCCTCTCTCTCTCACCCCCTCTCTCTGCACCCTCGCTCGACCCCCTCTCTCTCGCCCGCTCTCTCTTGTCCCCCTCTTTCACCCCCTCTGTCTCGCCCCCTCTGTCCCCCGTCTCACCCTCTCTCTCGCCTTTTTCTCTCTCCTCTTTCCCTCCCTTCTCTTTATCACCTCCTCTCTCTACCCCTTTCTCTCCATCTCTCTCGCTTCACTAGCTCCCTCCCCTTACTCTGTCACCTCACTCTCCCTCCGTCTCTCACTCCCTCCCTCTCTCCCTCCCTCCCTCACTCTCCCCTCTCTCACCCTCACCCACTCCACTGTCTCACCCCCACTCACTCTCCTCTCTCTCTCACACTCCCCTCTCTCTCTCCCTCTCTCCCCATCTCTCTCCCCCTCTCTCTCTCCCCCCTCTCTCTCTCTAAACGCCTCCATCACTCCCTCTCTCTACCCTCTCTCTCCACCCCGCTCACTCTCTCTCTCTCTACACCTCAATCTCTTTCTCCCCTCTCTCTCTTCACTAACTCTCTCCCCCACTCTGTCACCTAAATCTCTCCCCTCTCTTACCCTCCCTCTCTCACTCCCTCCCTCTCTCCCCCTCTCACTCTCCCCCTCTCCCTGCTGTCTTTCCCCACTCTCACCGCCATCTCACTCCCCTCTCTCCCTCTCCCTCTTTCTCTCTCCCCCTCTCTCCACCCTCTTTCTCCCCTTCCCTCTCTCACCCTCTCACTCTCCCTCTCTCTCTCTCTATTGCTCCCCACTCTCTCCCCAATCTCACTCCCCCACTTTCTCTCCCCTATCTCTGCCCCTTTCTCTCCCCTTTCTCTGCCCCCATCTCTCTCCCCCACACCCCACTTTTCCTTCCCTCTCTGTCCCCCACTATCTCTTTTCCTCTATCTCTGCCCCTCTCGCTCTGTCCCGCCTCGCTCTGTCCCCCTGCTCTCTGCTCCCCTCCTCTCTGTCACCCTTCCTCTCTGTTCCCCCCCATCTGTCCCTCTCTCTCTCCCCTTCTCTCTGTCCCCTTCTCTCTCTGTCTCCCTCTCTCTGTCGCCCTCTTTCTGTCCCCCTCTGTCCCCTATGTCTCCCTCTCTCTGTTCCTGTCTCTCTGTCCCCTCTCTTTGTCCCCCACTCTTTGTCCCCGTCTCTCTGACCCCCTCTCTTTGCCACCTCCCTCTTTTTCCCCACCCACCCTCTGTCCCCCTCTCTCTGTCCCCCTCTCTCCTTCCCCAATCTTTGACTCCCCTTGCCTCTGTCACTCTTTCCCTGTTCCCCCTGTCCCCCTCTCTTTTCTCCCCTTCTGTCCCCCCTCTCTCTGTCCCGCCGCTCTCTCTGTCCCCCTCTCTCTGTTCCCCCTCTCTCTGCGCTCTCTCTGTCCCACCCTCGCTCTGTCCCACGCTCCCTGTCCCCTGTCTCGCAGTCTCACCCTTGCTCTGTCGCCCCTCACTCTGTCACCCCCTCGCTCTGTCAACCCCTCAGTCTGTCCCTCTGCTCTCTGTCCCCCTCCTCTCTGACCCCAGTTCCTCTCTGTTCTCCCCTTTCTGTGTCCTCCCTCTTCCTGAACCCCTATGACCCACTCTCTCTGTCCCTGTCTCTCTGTCCCCATCTCTGTCCCCTTATCTCTGTCCCACTCTCTCTGTCCGCCCCTCTCTCTGTCCGCCCCTGTCTCTGTCCCCATCTCTCTGTCACCCTCTCTCTGTCCGCCCTCTCTCTGTCTGCGCTCTCTCACTGCCCCCCTCTCTCTGCCCGCCTCTCTCTTTCCCCCTCTCGGTGTCCTCCTCTCGGTGTCCCGGCACTCTGCATCCCCCTCTCTGTTTTCCCCCCTCTCTGTCCCCCCTTGCTCTGTGCCCCCCTCTCTGCACTCCTTGCCCACTTCTCTCTGTCCTCTTCTCTCTGTCCCCCTTCTCTCTGTCCCCCCTCTCTCTGTCTTCCGTCTCTCTGTCCCCTGTCTCTTTGTCCCCATCTCTGTCCCGCTCTCTGTACTCACCCTCTGTTCCACCCCTCCGTCCCTCCTCTTTCTGTTCCCGTCCCCCCCATCCGCCCTCTCTCTGTCCCCCCTCGCTGTCCCTCATTCAGTGCTCAATCCTTATGCTCCCCATGACCCGCTTTCTCTGTCCCCCGTCTCTCTGTCCCACCTCTCGCTGTCCCACCTCTCTCTGTCCACCATCTCTCTGTCACCCTCTCTCTGTCCCCCCGCCCCCCCACTGTACCACCCACTCTGTCCACCTATCTCTGTCCCTTCTCTCTCTGTCCCTCCTGTTCCCCTCGGTCCCCCTCTCACTATTCCTGCTCTCCCTGTCCTCCTCTATCTGTCCTCCTCTCTCTCTGTCCCCTCTCTCTGTTCCCCGCTCTCTGTCCCCCCTCTCTGTCCCCCGCTCTCTGTCCTCCCCTCTCTGTCGCCCCTCTTTCTGTCGCCCCTCTATTTATCCCTCTCTCTATTCCTGCTCTTTCTCCTCTCTCTGTCCCTTCTCTCTCTGTCCCTTCTCTCTGTCCCTTCTCTCTCTGTCCCTTCTTCCTCTGTCCCTTCTCTCTCTCTGCCCTCCTCTCTCTCTCCCTCTCTCTGTCCCCGTCTCTCTGTCCCTCTCTCTGCCCCGCTCTCTGTCCCACATCTCTGTCCTCTCTTTCTGTCCCCACTCTCTCTGGCCCCCGCTCTCTGTCCCCCCTTTCTGTCGCCCCTCTTTCTGTCGTCCCTCTTTCTGTCGCCCCTCTCGTTGTCTCTCTCTCTATTCCTGCTCTCTCTCTCTCATCCTCTCTCTGTCCCTTCTCTCTCTCTCCCTTCTCTCTCTGTCCCCCTCTCTCTCACCCCCCTCTTCTGTTCCCCCTCGCTGTCCCTCACTCTCTGCCCATTCTCTCTGTCACTATGTCCCCCGTCTCTCTGTCCCCCGTCTCTCTGTCCCCCCTCTCTGCCCCCCTCTCTGTTCCCCCCCTCTATCCTCCCATCCCTCCTCTTTCTGTTCCCCACTTTCTGTCACCCCTCTGTCCCTCCCCTCTGTCCCGCCTCTGTCCCCTCCTCTCTGACCCCCTCTCTCTCACCCTCTCTCAGTCCCCCTCACTCTGTCTCCCGCTCTCTGTCCCCCCTCTTTGTGTCCCCCCCCGTCCCCCGTCCCTCTCTCTCTGTCCCCCCCGTCTGTCCCCCCATGACCCCCTTTCTCTGTCCCCCCTCTCTCTCTCTGTCCCTGTCTCTCTTATCCCCCTCTCTGCCCCCTTTCAATTTCCCCCCACTCTCTCTGCCCTCCTCTCTCTGCCCCCTCTCGCTGCCCCCTCTCACAGTCCACCTCTCTCTCTATTCCCCCACTCTCGGTACCCCCTCTCTGTCGCCCCTCTGTCTGTCCCCCTGTCACTATTCCTGCTCTCTCTCTCCTCCTCTCTCTCTCTTTCTCTCTCTGTCCCCCGCTCTCTGTCCCCCCATCTCTGTCGCCCCTCTCTTTGTCCTTCTCTCTATTCCTGCTCTCTCTGTCCCTTCTCTCTCTGTCCATTCTCTCTCTGTCCCCCTCTCTCTGTCCCCCGCTCTCTGTCGCCCCTCTTTCTGTCGCCCCTCAATTTGTCGCTCTCTCTCTATTCCTGCTCTCTCTTCCTCTCTCTGCCCGTTCTCCCTCTGTCCCTTCTCTCTCTGCCTCTCTCTCTGTCCCACATTTCTGTCCCCTCTTTCTGTCCCTCCTCTCTCTGTCCCCCTCTCTCTGTCCCCCGCTCTCTGTAGAACCCCTCTGTTCCACTCTCTCTATCCCACTCTCACTGTCCCCCTCTCTCTCTGCCCCCTCTATCTGCCCCCTCTCTCTGTCCCCCCCTCTCTGCCCCCTCGCTCAGTGCACCCTCCCTGTCTCTCTGTCCCCTCTCGCTCCCTCACCCCTCTCCGTCCCCCCCTCTGTCCCCCCTCTCTCTCCCCTCCTCTCTCTGACCCCACTTCTCTCTGTCCCCCTAGGTATGCCCCCCTCTCTCTCTGCCCCCTCTCTGCCCCTCTCTCTGTCCCCCCTCTCTCGCCCCCCCTCTCTCTGACCCCATTGCTCTCTGTCCCCCTAGGTGTGCCCTCCCCCTCTCTCTGCCACCTCTCTGCCTCTCTCTCTGTCCCACCTCTCTCTGGCCCAATGCTCTCTGTCAAACTCTCTATTTCCCCCTCTCTCTGTCCCCACCTCTGCCCCTCTCTCTGTCCCACCCTCGCTCTGTCCACCCTCCTTGTCCCCTGTCCCTCAGTCGCCCCCTCGCTCTGTCGCCCCCTCGCTCTGTCCCCCTGCTCTCTTCCCCCCTCCTCTCTGTCTCCCTCTTCCTCTCTGATCCCCCTCTCTCTGTTCCCCCTCTCCCTGTTCCCCCCCCCTGAACCTCTGTCTCTGCCCCTCTATGACCCACTCTCTCTGTCCCCGTCTCTCTGTCCTCATCTCTGTCCCCTTATCTCTGTCCCCCTCTTTCTGTCCCTGTCTCTCTCTGTCCCTGCCTCTCTCTATCCACCCCTCTGTCCCCCACACTCTCTCTGTCACCCCCACTCTGTGCCCTGCTCTATGTCCCCCCTCTGTCCCCCCTTTCTGTTCCACTCTTTCTGCCCCCACTCTGTCCGCCCTCTCTGCCTGCCCTCTCTCTCCGCCCTCTCTCTCTGCCCTCTCTGTCTGTCCCCCTCTCTCAGTCCCCCTCTCTCTGTTGCCCCTCTCTCTGTCGCCCCTCTCTCTGCCTCCATCTTTGTCCCCTCTCTCTGTCCCCCTCTCTCTGTCTCCTCTCTCTGTCCCCCCTCTCTCTGTCCCCCCTCTCTCTGTTCCCCCCTCTCTGTCCCCCGTCCCTCCTCTTTCTGTTCCACTCTCTCTGCCCCCTCTCTGTCCCCATCTCTGTCCCCCCTCCCTCTGTCCCCCTCTCTGTCCCCCCATCTCTGCCCCCTCTCAGAGTCCCCACTCTCTCTGTCCACCCTCTCTCACTGTCCCCCTCTCTGCCCACCTCTCTTTCCCCCTCTCTGTGTTCCACTCTGTGTCCCACTATCTGTGTCCCACTCTCTCTGTGTCCCAGCTCTCTTTGTCCCCCTCTCTCTGCCCCCCTCTCCCTGTCCCCCTCTCCCTGTCCCTCAGTCTCTGCCCACTCTCTCTGCTCCCCATGACCCCCTTTCTCTGTCCCCCGTCTCTCTGCCCCCCCTCTGTACCCACCCTCTGTTCCCCCCTATCCCCCGTTCCTCCTCGTTGTGTTCCGCATCTCTGGCCCCCCCGTGTCCCCCTCTGTCATCCCCCGTCATCCCTCACTGTCCCCCCTCTTTGTCCCTCAATCTCTGCCCACTCTCTCTGCTCCCCATGACCCCCTTTCTCTGTCACCCGTCTCTCTGTGCCCCGTCTCTCTGTCCACCCTCTCTGTCCCCCTCTCTGTGTCCCCCCTCTCTGTGTCCCCCCTCTCTGGGTCCCCCCTCTCTGAGTCCCCCCTCTCTCTGTCCACCCTCTCTCTGTCCCCTTCTCTCTGTCCCCGCCTCTCTCTGTCCCCCCTTTCTCTGTCCCCCTTCTGTACTCCCCTCCCTCTCTTTCTGTCCCCCACTGCCCCCCAGTCTCCCTCTCTCTTCCCCCCCCCCTCTCTGTCGCCCCTCTCTCTGTCACCCCTCTCTATTTCCCTCATCTCTGTCCCCATCTCTGTCCCCATCTCTGTCCCCCCATCTCTATCCCCCCATCTCTGTCCCCCTCTCTCTGTCCCCCCATCTCTGTCCCTCTCTCTCTCTTCCCCTCTCTCTGTCCCCCCATCTCGGTCCCCTCTCTCTGTCCCCCTTCTCTGTCCCCCTCCCTCTGTCATCTCTCTCTCTGTTTCCTCCTCTCTATCCCCCTCTTTCTGCCCCCGTCTCAGGGCCCCCACACTCTCTGTCGCCCCCTCTATGCCCCTCATCTCTTTCCCCATCTCTGTCCCATCTCTGACCCTCCATCTCTGTCCCCCTTTCTCTGTCCCTCTCTCTCTGTCCCCCCATCTCTGTCCCCCTCTCTCTGTCCCACTCTCTCTGTCCCGACTCTTTCTGTTCCCCTCTTTCTGTCCCAATCTCTGTTCGCCCTCTCTCTGTCTGCGCTCTCTCTCTGACCCCCCTCTCTCTTTACCCCTCTGTCCTCCCTCTCTCTCAGTCCCCCCACTCTCTGCCCTCGTCTCAGGGTCTCCACTCTCTCTGTCCACCCTCTCTCTGCCCGCCTGTCTCATTCCCCCTCTCTCTGTGTTCCACTCTCTGTGTCCCACTCTCTGTCTCCCCCTCTCTCTGTCCCCCCTCTCTCTGTCCCCTTCTCTGAGTCCCACTCTCTGTCGCCCCTCTATCTGTCGCCCCTCTCTATGTTCCCCACTCTCAGTCCCCCCCTCTCTCTGTTTCCCCTCTCTCTGTCCCCCTCTCTCTTTGGTCCTCACTCTGCCCACGTCTCTGCTCCCCATGACGCCGTCTCTCTGTCCCCGTCTCTCTGTCCCGTCTCTCTGTCCACCCTCTCTGTACCCCCTCGCTCTGCCCCCTCTCTCTGTCCCCCTCTCTCTCTGTCCCCCCTCTCTCTGTTCCCCTCTCTCTCTCTGCCCCCTCTCTTTCCTCCTCTCCGTGTCCCACTCTCTTTTTCCCCTCTTTCTATCCCCCTGTCTCTGACCCCCTCTCTCTGTCCCTCTCTCTGCGTCTCCCTCTGTGTCCCTTTCTCTCTGTTCCCGCTCTCTCTGTACACCACTCTCTGTCCCCCCTCGGTCTCTCCACCCTCTGTCCTCTTCTCTCTGCTCCAGTCACCCTATTTCTGTCCACCCCTCTCTCTGTCCCCCCTTTCTCTGATCCCACTCTCTCTTTCCCCCTCTCTCTGTCCCCCCTCTTTGTCGCCCCTTTCTCTGTCCCCCTCTCTATCCACCCTCTCTCTACCCCTCTCTCTGTCCCCCTCTCTCTGTTGCCCCTCTCTCTTTCGCCCCTCTCTATGCCCCTCATCTCTGTCCCCATCTCTGTCCCACCATCTCTGTCCCTCTCTCGCTGTCCCCCTCTCTCTGTCCCCCTCTCTCTGTCCCCCATCTCTCTGTTCTCCGCTCTCTGTCCCCCTGTCCCTCTCTTTCTGTTCCACTCTTCCTGTCGCCATCACTGTCCGCCCATTCTCTGTCTGCACTCTCTCTCTGTCCCTCTCTCTCTCGTTCCCCCTCTCTCTTTACCCCTCTCTTTCCACCTCTCTGTGTCCCCCCTCTCTATGCCCCCCCTCTCTCTGCCCCCCTCTCTGGGTCCCCACTCTCTCTGTCCACCCTCTCTCACTGTCCCTCTCTCTGTGCCCGCCTCCCTCATTCACCCTCTCTGTGTTCCACTCTCTGTGTCCCACTCTCTGAGTCCCACTCTCTGTCGCCCCTCTCTCGGTTTCCCTCTCTCTATGCCTCCCTTTCGCTCTGTGCCCCCCTCTCCACCCTCCCGACCAACTTCTCTCTGTCGCCCATCTCTGTGTCCCCCCCTCACTCTGTCCCACCTCTCTCTGTCCCCCTCTCTCTGTTCCTCACTCTCTGCCCACTCTCTCTGCTCCCCATGACCCCCTTTCTCTGTCCCCCGTCTCTCTGTCCCCTGTTTCTCTGTCCCCCGTCTCTCTGTCCCCGTCTCTCTCTGTCCCCGTCTCTCTGTCCCCTTTCTCTGTCCATCCTCTCACTGTCCACCCTCTCTCTGTCCCCCTTCGCTCTGACCCCTCTCTCTGTCGCCCTCTCTCTGCCGCCCCTCTCACAGTCCACCTCTCTCTCTGTCCCCCCCTCTCTCTGTCCCCCCTCGCTGTCCCTCACTCTCTGCCTAATCTGTCTGCTCCCCATGACCCCCTTTCTCTGTCCCCGTCTCTCTATCCCCCATCTCTCTGTCCCCCGTTCTCTGTCCCCTGTCTCTCTGTCCCGTCTCTCTCTGTCCCCATCTCTGTCCCCCCTCTTTGTCCCCCCTCTCTGCACACACCCTCTGTCCCCCCCACCCCCGTCCCCCATCCCTCCTCTTTCTGGCCCCTCTCTCTGTCCCACTCTCTCTGTCCCCCCTTTCAGTCCCCGCTTTCTTTCCCCCTCTCTGTCCCCCTCTTTTTGTCCCCCTCTCAATGCACCCCCTCTCTTTCCTCCTCTCCGTGTCCCACTCTCTTTGTCCCCAATCTCTATCCCCCTGTCTCTGACCCCACTCTCTGTCCCTCTCTCTCTCTCTGTTCCCCCTCTCTCTCTGTCCCCCTTCTCTTTCCCCAGCCTATGTTACCCCCTCCTCTTTCTGTTCCCCTCTTTCTGTCACCCTCTCTGCTCCGCCCCCCTCCTCTCTGTCCGCGCTCTTTCTCTGTCCCTCTCTCTCTCTCCCCCCTCTCTCAGCCCCCTCTCTGGGTCCCGACTCTCTCTGCCCGCCCTCTCTCACTGTCCCCCCCTCTCTGCCCCCCTCTCTCTTTCCTCCTCTCCGTGTCCCACCCTCCTTATCCCCCTCTCTCTATCCCCCCTGTCTCTTCCCCCCTCTCTCTGTCACCCCTCTCTCTGTCCCTCTCTCTGTCCCTTTCTCTCTGTCCCTTTCTCTCTGTTCCCCTCTCTCTGTTCCCTTCTCTCTGTACCCCACTCTCTCTCACCCCTCTGTCTCTCACCCCTCTGTCTGCCCCCGTTCCCCTCGTTCTGAACCCCTCTCTCTGTCCCCCTCTCTCTGAACCCCCTCTCTCTGAACCCCTCCTTCTGTCCACCATCTCCCTGAACACCCCTCTCAGCCCCTATGACCCCCTTTCTCTGTCAGCCGTCTCTCTGTCCCCCATCTGTGTCCCCACCTTGTTACTTTCTCTATGTGCTCCCTTCTGTTTCCCCCACCTCTCTGTCTCCACTCTCTCCGTCCCCCAACTCTCTGTCTCCACTCTCTCAGTCCCCCAACTCTCTGTCCCTATCTCTCTTGTCCCCTTCTGTCCACCTTTCAATTTCCCCCCTCTCTCTGCCCGCCCTCTGTCCCCCTCTCTCTGCCTCCCTCCCACAGTCCACCTCTCTCTCTCTGTACCCCCTCTTTCTGTCCCCCTCTCTCTTTCCCCCCTCTCTCTGTCCCCCACTCTCTGTCCTCCCTCTCTATCCCTCCCTCTCTCCCCCACTTTCTGTCCCCCACTGCTCCCCCAGTCTCCCTCTCTGTGTCCCCCTCTCTCTGCCCCCCTTCTCTGTCGCCGCGCTCTCTGTCGCCCTCTCTCTCCACCTCTCTCTGTCCCCCCATCTCGGTCCCCCTCTCTCTGTACCCCTCTCTCTGTCCCCCTCCCTCTGTCCCCCTCTCTCTGTCCCCCTCCCTCTGAACCCCTCTCTCTGTTCCCCCCCTCTCTGTCCCCCCACTCTCTGCCCCCGTCTCAGGGCCCCCACTCTCTCTGTGCCCCTCTCTATGCCCCTCATCTCTGTCCCCATCTCTGAACCCCCCTCTCTGTCTCCCTTTGTCTGTCCCCCTCACCCTGTCCGACTCTCTCTGTCCCTCGTCTTTCTGTTCTCCTCTTTCTGTCCCCATCTCTGTTCGCCTTTCTCTGTCTGCGCTCTCTCTCTGTCCCCATCTCTCTTTCCCCCTCTCTCGTTCAACCTCCCTGTGTCCCCCCTCTCTCTGTCCTCCTCTCTCTGTCCCCCTCTCTCTGCCCGCCTCTCTCATTCCCCCTCTCTGTGTGCCACTCTCTGTGTCCCACTCTCTGTGTCCCCCCTCTCTCTGTCCCCCTTTCAGAGTCCCCTTCTCTGCCGCCCCTCTATCTGTCGCCCCTCTCTCTGTTCCCCTCTCTCTATGTCTCCCCTCGCTCTGTGCCCTCCTCTGCCCCCTCCCACTTCTCTCTGTCCCCCCTCTCTCTGTCCCCCTCTCTCTGTGCCCCCTCTCTCTGTTCCCCTCTCTCTGTCCCTCACTCTCTGCCCACCCTCTCTGCTCCCCATGACCCCGTCTCTCTGTCCCCGTCTCTCTGTCTCCCCTCGCTCTGCCCCCCGTCTCTCTGTCGCCCGTCTCTCTGTCCACCCTCTCTGTAACCACCCTCTGTTCCCTCCTTTGTCCCCGTCCCTCCTCTTTCTGTTCCGCTCTTTCTGTCCCCTCTGTTTGCCCCCATGCACCCCGTTTCCCCCTCTCTGTCCCCCTCGCTGTCCCTCACTCTCTGGCTAATCTCTCTGCTCCCCATTACCCCCTTTCTCTGTCCCCGTCTCTCTATCCCCCATCTCTCTGTCCCCCGTCTCTCTGTCCCCTGTCTCTCTGTCACCGTCTCTCTGTCCCCATTTCTGTCCCCCTCTTTGTCCCCCCTCTCTGCACACACCCTCTGTTCCCCCTCTCTGTCCCCCATCCTCCGCTTTCTGTTCCACTCTCTGTGTCCCCCCTCTCTGTCCCCCCTTTCCCTGTCCCCCCTTTCTTTTCCGCTCTTTGTCCGCCTCTTTCTGTCCCCCTCTCTCACTGTTCCACTCTCTCTGCCCGCCTCTCTCATTCCCCTTTTCTGTGTTCCACTCTCTGTGTCCCACTCTCTGTGTCCCCCCTCTCTCTGTCCCCCCTCTATCTGTCGCCCCTCTCTCTGTTCCCCTCTCTCTATGTCTCCCCTCGCTCTGTGCCCCCCTCTCTGCCCCCTCCCACTTCTCTCTGTCCCCCTTCTCTCTGTCCCCTCTCTCTCTTCCCCCCTCTCTCTGTCCTTCTCTCTCTGACCCTCACTCTCTGCCCACTCTCTCTGCACCACATGACCCCGTCTCTCTGTCCCCTCTCTCTTTCCACCCTCTCTCTGTGCCCCCTCGCTCTTCCCCCTCTCTCTGTCCCTCTCACTCTGCCCCTCTCTCACTGACCCCCTCTCACAGTCCACCTCTCTCTCTGTCCCCCTCTCTCTGTCCCCCCTCGTTGTCCCTCGCTCTCTGCCCACTCTCTCTGCTCCCTGTGAGCCCCGTCTCTCTGTCCCCCGTCTCTTTGTCGCCCGTCTCTCTGTCCCCCCTCTCTGTACCCACCCTCTGTTCCCCCCTCTGTCCCCGTCCCTCCTCTTTCTGTTTCGCTCTTGCTGTCCCCCCGTTTGACCCCATGCCCCCGTCCCCCCTCTCTGTTCGCCCTCGCTGTCCCTCCATCTTGCCTACTCTCTCTGCTCCCCATGACCCCCCTTTCTCTGTCCCCGTCTCTCTATCGCCCGTCTCCCTGTCCCTCTTTCTCTGTCCCCCCTTTCTTTTCCCCTCTTTATCCCCCTCTTTCTGTCCCCCAGTCTCTCTGCCCCCTCTCTTTCCTCCTCTCCGTGTCCCACTCTCTTTTCCCCCTCTCTCTATCCTTCTGTCTCTGACCCCCTCTCTCTGTCCCTCTCTCTGCGTCTCCCTCTCTGTCCCTTTCTCTCTGTTCCCTTCTCTCTGTTCCCGCTCTCTCTGTACCCCACTCTCTGTCCTCCCTCGGTCTCTCCCCCCCCCCCTCTGTCCCCTTCTCTCTGCTCCAATCAGCCTCTTTCTGTCCACCCCTCTCTCTGTCCCCCTCTCTCTCTGTCCCCCTCTCTCTGTCCCCCTCTCTCTCTGTACCCCCCTCTCTTTGTCGCCCCTTTATCTGTCCCCCTCTCTATCCACACTCTCTCTCCCCCTCTTTCTGTCCCCCACTGCCCCCCCAGTATCCCCTCTCACCTGTCCCCCCTCTCTTCCCCTCTGTCTCCCCCCCCCCCCCCCCCCCCCCCCCCCCCCCCCCCCCCCCCCCCCCCCCCCCCCCCCCCCCCCCCCCCCCCCCCCCCCCCCCCCCCCCCCCCCTCTCTCTGTCGCCCCCCTCTCCCCTGTCGCACCTCTCTATGCCCCCTCATCTCTGTCCCCATCTCTGTCCCCATCTCTGTCCCCCCTCGCTGTCCCCCCTCTCACTGCCCCCCCTCTCTCTATCCCTCTCTCTCTTTCCACCTCTCTGTGTCCCCCTTCTCTCTGCCCCCCCTCTCTCTGTCCCCCCTCTCTTTGCCCCCCTCTCTGGGTCCCCACTCTCTCTGTCCACGCTCTCTCACTATCCCTCTGTCTCTGCCCGCCTCTCCCATTCCCCCTCTCTGTGTTCCACTCTCTGTGTCCCACTCTCTGTGTCCCCCTCTCTGTCGCCCCTCTATCTGTCGAATCTCTCTCTGTTCCCCTCTGTCTATGTCACCCTTTCGCTCTGTGCACCCCTCTCTGCCCTCCCTACCAACTTCTCACTGTCCCCCCCTCTCTGTGTCCCCCCTCTCTCTGACTCCACTCTCTCTGTCTCCCTCTCTCTCTGTCCCCCCTCTCTCTGTCTCCCACTTTCTCTGTCCACCCTCTCTCACTGTTCCCCTCTCTCTGCCCGCCTCTCTCATTCCCCCTTCTGTGTTCCACTCTCTGTGTCCCACTCTCTGTGTCCCCCTCTCTGTCGCCCCTCTATCTGTCGAATCTCTCTCTGTTCCCCTCTGTCTATGTCACCCTTTCGCTCTGTGCACCCCTCTCTGCCCTCCTTACCAACTTCTCACTGTCCCCCCTCTCTGTGTCCCCCCTCTCTCTGTCCCCCCTCTCTCTGCCCCCCCCTCTGTCCCTCACTCTCTGCCCACTCTCTCTGCTCCCCATGACCCCCTTTCTCTGTCCCCGTCTCTCTGTCCTCCGACTCTCTGTTCCCCCATCTCTCTGTCCCCCTCTCTCTGACCCCATCTCTCTCTCCCCATCTCTGTCCCCCTCTCTGCCCCCCTCTCTGTACACACACTCTGTTCCCCCCCTCTGTCCCCCCCATCCCTCCTCTTTCTGTTCCCCTCTTTTTGTCCCCCTCTCTCTGCACCCCCTCTCTTTCCTCCTCTCCGTGTCGCCCTCTCTTTGCCCCCTTTCTCTGTCCCCCTGTCTCTGACCCCCTCTCTCTGTCCCCCCTCTGTCTCTCTCCCCCCCTGTCCCCTTCTCTCTGCCCCAGTCACCCTCTCTCTGTCCACCCCTCTCTCTGTCCCCCCTCTCTCTGACCCAACTCTCTCTATCTCCCTCTCTCCCTGTCCCCCCTCTCTCTGTTTTCGTCTCTCTGTCCCCCACTTTCTCTGTCCCTCTCTCTCTCTGTCCCCCCTCTCTCTGTCCCCCTCTCTCTCTGTCCCCGTCTCTCTGTCCCCCACTCTCTCTGTCCCCCTCTCTCTCTGTCCCGCCTCTCTCTTTGTCCCCCCTCTCTCACTGTCCCCCCCCTCTCTCTGTTCCCCCTCTCCGTCCCCAGCTTCTGTTACCCCCTCCTCTTTCTGTTCCCCTCTTTCTTTCCCCCTCTCTGCTCCGCCCTCTCTCTGTCCGCGCTGTTTCTCTGTCCCCTCTCTCTCTTTCCCCCTCTCTCAGCCCCCTCTCTGGGTCCCGACTCTCTCTGCCCGCCCTCTCTCACTGTCCCCCCTCTCTGCCCCACTCTCTCTTTCCTCCTCTCCGTGTCCCACCCTCCTTATCCCCTCTCTCTATCCCCTCTCTCTGTCACCACTCTCTCTGTCACCCCTCTCTCTGTCCATCTCTCTGTCCCTTTCTCTCTGTCCCTTTCTCTCTATTCCCCTCTCTCTGTTCCCTTCTCTCTGTTCCCGCTCTCTCTGTACCCCACTCTCTCTCACCCCCTCTGTCTCTCACCCCTCAGTCCCCTTCTCTCTGCCCCCGTCCCCCTCGTTCTGTCCCCCTCTCTTGTCTCCCCTCTCTCTGACCCCACTCTCTCTGACCCCCTCCTTCTGTCCACCCTCTCCCTGAACACCCCTCTCAGCCCCTATGACCCCCTTTCTCTGTCAGCCGTCTCTCTTTCCCCATCTCTGTCCCCATCTTGTTCCTTTCTCTCTGTACCCCCCTCCCTGTCCCTCCTCTTTCTCGCCCCTCTCTGTCCCCACTCTCTCAGTCCCCCACTCTCTGTCCCTGTCTCTCTTGTCCCCCATCTGTCCACCTTCCAATTTCCCCCCTCCCTCTGCCCCCCTCTGCCCCCTCTATCTGCCCCCCTCCCACAGTCCACCTCTCTCTCTCTGTCCCCCCTCTCTCTGTCCCCCTCTCTCTGTCCCCTCTCTCTCTGTCCCCCACTCTCTGTACCCCCTCTCTGTCACCCCCTCTCTGTCCCCCCGCACCCCCCCACTGTACTACCCCCGCTGTCCCATCTATCTCTGTCCCTTCTCTCTCTGTCCCCCCGTTCCCCGTCTCTGTCGCCCCTCTCTCTGTCCCCCCTTTGTCTCCCCTCTTTTTGTCGCTCCTCTCTTTGTCCCTCTCTCTATTCCTGCTCTCTCTCCTCCTCTCTCTGTCCATCCTCTTTCTGTCCCCGCTCTCTGTCCCCTCTCTCTGTCGCCCCTCTTTCTGTCACCCCTCTCTTTGTCCCTCTCTCTATTCCTGCTCTCTCTCTCCTCCTCTCTCTGTCCCTTCTCTCTCTGTCCCTACTCTCTCTGTCCCCCTCTCTCTGTCCCACTCTCTCTGTCCCCCCTCTCTGTTCCCCCCTCTATGTCCCCCGTCTCTCTGTCCCAATCTCTATTTCCCCCTCCCTATTTTCCCCTCTCTCTGCCCCCTCTCTGTGCCCCCTCTCTCTGTCCCCCTCCCCCTCCCTCTGTCCCCCTCCTCTCTGTCCCCCGCTCTCTGTCCCCCGCTCTCTGTCCCCTCTCTCTCTGTCCCCCTTTCTATATCCCCATCTCTATGTTCCCGCGCTCTATATCCACTCTCTCTCTGTCCCCCTCTCTCTCTGCCCCCTGTCTGCACCCCTCTCTCTGTCCCCAGTCTATCTATCCCCATCTCTCTGTTCCCACGCTCTCTGTCCCCTGTTTCTCTGTCCCCCTCTCTGTCTCTCCTCTCTGTATCCCCCTTTCTCTACCCCTCTCTCTGCCCCTTTCTCTGCCTCTCGGTCTGCCCCCACATCTCTGACCCATCTTTCTGTCCCCTCTTTCTGCACTCTCTTTCTGTCCCCTCTCTCTGTTCCCCCCGTCCCCTTCTCTCTCTGTCCTCCCTCTCTCTGACCCCCGTCTCTCTGTCCCCCGACTCTCTATCCCACCTCTCTCTGTCCCCGCGCTCTCTATCTCCCCTCTCTCTATCCCCTCCTCTCTGTCCGCCCTCTCCCTGCCCCCGTCTGTCTCCCACTCTCTCTGTCCCCACCTCTCTGTCCCCGCTCCTCACGTCTCTCTGTCCCCCTAAGTCTGTCGCCTCTCTCTCTGTCATCCCTCACTCTGTCCCACCCGATCTCTGCCCCCTCGCTCTGTCCAACCTTCCTGTCCCACTGTCTCTCTGTCCCCCTCTCTCTGTTCCCCCCTCTCTCCCCCCTCTCTGTCCCCCTCTGTTCCATTCTCTCTGTCCCTCTCTCACTGCCCACCTCTCTCTTTGCCCCCCCGCCCCCTCTATCTGTCCCCCCCTCCCTGTCCCCTGAATCGGTGTCACCCCCCTCTCTGCCCCCTCTCTCTGTCCCCTCCCTCTGCTCCCTCGCTCTGTCCACCCTCCCTGTCCCCCTGTCTCTCTGTCCCCTCTCGCTCGCTCACCCCTCTCCGTCCCCCCTAAATCTGTCCCCCCTCACTCTGTCCCCACGGTTCTCTGTTTCCCTAGGTCTGTCCCCCCTCTCTCTGCCGCTCTCTCTGCCCGCCCTCTCTCTGCCCCGTCTCTCTGTCCCCACTCTCTCTGTCCCCCTCTCACTGCCCCCTCTCTCTGTCCCTTCTCTCTCTGCCCCCCTCTCTCTGACCCCCCTCTCTCTGTCCACCTCTCTCTCTTTCCATCTCTCTCTGCACCCCCTCTCTGCCCCCTCTCTCTGTCCGCCCTCTCTCTGCCCGCCCTCTCTCTGCCCGCCTCTCTCTGCCACCCCTCTCTCTGCCTCCCTCTCTCTGCCTCCCTCTCTCTGCACCCTCTCTCTCTGCCCTCCTCTCTCTGCCCTCCATCTCTCTGCCCCCTCTCTCTGCCCCCTCTCTGTGTGCCACTCGCTCTGCCCGTCTCCCTGAAACCCTCTCTCTGCCCCCATGACCTCCTCTCTTTGTCACCCATCTC